>NC_089585.1:53440330-53619732 GCF_019320115.1 Miscanthus floridulus
TTACTGAGGTGCATGAATCAGGATTAGATTTGATTAGATTTGATAACAGATCAAGTTTTGGCTTGAAGGATGAGTTACGATAATTGGGCGAAGGCCAACGTTATCTGGAGTAAATTTTAGAGCATTAATGGTTTTATACTCCGAAATTGGGGGGCATGTGTTGACACCATTTTTTGCATGTGTCAAAATGATCAGAGTGGGCTAATCGGCAGGAGGAAAGTTACTGTATACGCTGACAACCGATGAAAATTAGCTTGTAAAGATGGTTGCTGATGAATGGTGGTGATCGATGAAAAGGTTGATTTAGACTCGGGCGTTGCCGATAAGGTTGAAGATGTTATTGTCGATGCCGATGAAGGAAGGCTTGAAGACTACTGCCAATGAAATAGGAAGTATGCTGATGGAAAGGAGGTCGGTGAGATTTCCATCGTAATTGAGGCGGACAGGGAAATAGATAGGAGTTGATTTCCTTTTCTATATTTGTTAGAGTATGATTCATGTAAGAGTCAAGTGTTTCCTTAGATATGGACTTGGTGTCCTAGTTGTATTTGGTTATGTCTCTTTAGATCAGGGTATAAATATAGATTGTGGGGCAATGTAATAAATAATCAATCAATATCAAAACCAATTTTTACTCCTATTTGCATCTACTTACTTTTCGGCGACTTCGTCAATTTGCATATTTTTCCTTTTTACGAGTTCTCATTGATTCGGCGAGTTGCATCGTTTCAGTGCAACCTTCGGCGATTCTCGAGTTCCGCGTGAGTACCTCTTGGCCATGACTTCCGGGCGTATCACTGTTGTCAGGACCAAAGTGCTCGTATCTTCATCCTTGTCGATTAACAGGTCAAATCGACTGGCACGCTTTGGATATCGATTCGGGTATTAGCCCTTTGTGTTTGAAGATCCACTTTTGCATCAACACGTTGTGGTTAGCCAAAATCCAACCCCAACGTCTTTCTTCTGCTAACTCCAAAGCTGCATCCCGATGACTGGTCACACGATCTAATTCTTGTGCAGCCTCATCTTTCTCAATAGTGAGGTTCATCAGCTGGTTATGAAGATCGTCTCTCTCGCGTGCTGTTTGACCCCACTGTTGCAGACGATAATTTGCAATACCGCGAATCTCCTCAACTTCTTGCTGAGCTCTCCCACATGCATCCGCCCTACGGCGATACTTGTGGGCACGCAACCTGAACTTGTGCTGAGCTGCCATTGCCTTGCCAGCTTTGTCTAGCGCACTAGAGAGGGTGTTTTGCCTGACTCGACAAAGCCTCAAGACTACCATCATAGCACTCATTCTGGCATTGTTGCTCTGCACACGTTCGCCACGGCCTCGAACCAAGGCCTGAACAACATCCTGAGTCCACTCAGCCTCAGTAGGAGACACTTGGGGAATGGATGAAGCAGGTCCACCCACTAACTCATCCCTGAAGCTCTATGCTATATCGATCAGCACATCTAGGGTAGCAACCTGAGCGGCTTCCCATGGGCTTCGTCCATCAGTCTCAATGCTCCACCCATGCCACAATGGTCTTGTGGGGTTTTGCGGCACTACAAAGGTCACAACGTACCATGGTACATCTCCCAATGGTATCGCCTGCCTCCACGTGTAGCTGGGCGCCTCCGGATACCCAACTAAACTGAGCACCCTCCAGAGCAAGGTGGGAGTACCGAACTGGTCCAAAAAGGTGCTGCTACCAGTAGGAAACACGGGCACGGCCATCTGTATCAAAAAGGGTTGTAATTCACATGAGAGGATTATTTTGCTGAGAGATTGCACTTTACACTTGGGATAAGCAATTATAAGGGAGGGAGTAATGCAATATGAATGACATGTGTGAATATGATGCATACGCGTTCCATACGTGCTCACAAACCTATGAAAATTTAAGCTTTAGCGGAATATATGGTGGCATACATACGTTCTCTCAATTAGTGGTAACTAGTCGATCTACACGGTGCATTGTTAGTGTACCTGTAGAAAACTTCATTGCAGCCCAACCCAACAAGATATAATGCTAATTACACAAGTAGTAACTAAGATACTCTCCATATATACATCCCCCGATATATATACTTCGGTATCCAAACTACCCAACAAATGTACCCACAATTAAGTACCTTCATATATACATGTATGCACATGTAAATACTCAAGTAACCACAACTAGCTCTCCCCTAGACCGACGGTTGGACGGTCATGCTCTCGCAACTCACACTTACCTTAGCGTAGAGGCAATTGATCCATACATTACCATTCAAACGAATGGCATCCATGCAATATCACGCCGCATGGACGATGAAATAGAAACAATCAATTCCCCCAAGTTAGTAATTATATATAAGCCACCTAGAAGTCCTTAAGTGGGCTATAAAGGATCTGATCACTAGTATACCATAAAAATTTGGATTTTTGAACACATATATAACTATAAGCTGGAAAACCATTTTTACAACAAAAGCTTTTGTTTTAAATAGCCGTAAGACATGTTTAATGTTGAATCTAGCTCTGATACCAGCTGTCACAGAACCGACCAATTTATAAGAGCACAAGTACAAAAACAATCACCGAAGCGATCAAATTCTCGAACTTGAGCCCATATAAGCCCGGTAGTCAACTGAAATCTCAAAGGATTTCAAACCAACTTGCATACAACCAAGATCATAGTAATTCAACATAACATATCATGCGTTACAACATTTCATAGATGTTTGCAAATAGATTACATCATCACAGAGTCATCGTTATTACAAAACAAGTCTTGTAAAACATGCGGAAGCAATTAGTTTAACTTACACACCCGAGTTCAAATACACATACTGGTTCGCTGATCATAGCCCACAAAAGCATTCAGATAAGAGAACAGAGATCATGCCCATGATCTAGTCTTCATCACCCGCCAGGTGGAGACAATACTTACAGAATCCCTAATATAGGAGGTCATCTGCAACAAAAGGGAATAAACCCTGAGTACGAGAATGTACTCAGCTAGACTTACCCATCAAAAACCAAAACAAATGACACCAAGGATTATGCATAGCTTAATGTAGTGGATCTGGCTGACACTTTCTTTTTGCAGAAAAGCATAAGTAATAATGATCAACTCTTTACCTGAACTAGCAGTGACTTTTAGCCATTAACATGTCAACTATATTAGCACATGTACTAAGCAATCATTTTATTAGGGTGCAAACATTAATAACCATATCAGGTATTCATTGTGGCAACCTTATCATCATCATCCATTTAACCATATTGTTGAATTAATTAAATCTACGTTGCCGCTACTCATTCAAGTTCTCACTATCCGGGAGAGACGGTGATTCGAATCGATTCCTATCCAGGTGGAGGGGTATTCCTAAACACAAACCCTGCTTCCCCCATTAGGGTCGCAAACAAGTCACCTTTGGTACGATTCAAGAGTCGTGAGTCTGAATAGCGCCACAAAATCAGAGAACCACTCTGCCATGAGTGCTCGGTGACTTAACCCGCCCTTGGGCTTATGCCAATGGTTCCCTGCACATCCTTACTTCCATCCAGATTGCGGACCCCTGCTCGCATCCCCGGCTTGAACTGAGCTACTAGGCTTCACGGTCGGAATGACTTATCCATCCAGCTAAGTGTTTGGCTGCATTCAACATGACATGAGGACGTACAACGTATCGGTCCTTAAACGACTCAGATGGAGTCACTATGTTCAAACCTACACAAGACCCCACCTGGTCTTAATTCATTATTCACATGGTTCTTTTCCACGATAGCAAATATAGCCAACCGTAATCCACCTCATCCTAAAGCTCACAGGTGACAGGAAATCACCTGACTTCTACCGCACTAAGCATGGCTAAGCATTTAACCCGTCCTGAACTTTAAATAGGATTCCAGTGCGATATCTGGACAAGGAAGGATATATAATGCAGCAATTGGTTCCAACCAATTCCTATACTTAATGCATCATCAACAATAAAAGATACTAATTGTATTTGTAAAAACATGGGAGGCTTAATATGCTCCGGGGCTTGCCTTTCAGGAACGAGGAAGGCTGGTGGTCAGGGCACTTGGGCAACTCCTCCGCGGCGGCTGCCTCGTCGGCTTCCTACACCTCAGGCTCCTCCTGGTTGGCTCCCTCGAACTCCAGCAACGTCACTCCCTCCGGCACACCTATTGCATGAATGCGCAAGATAAATATCATGGATGCACATGAACGAATGTCCGGGATGCTCGGAGAATGCACATGTTCGCTGTAGTTTGCATATTCCAACTTAAGCCCTATTCAAATCACTTTCACTTACCAAGTTTATACAACCTAATGTATAATTGCTCATCTTCGGTTAATGACCTAGCACCTACACCTAAGCATATTCGCAAGTTAGGCTAACCCCTAAACAATCAATGGAAACATTGCATCAACCATACACTCAAGCATTTGTATTCCAGCAAAATGAAGACTATGTAGTGGTACAGTAAACTAGCCATAACTGGAGATTTATAAATCCAAATGATATGAAACAAGATAATCTGAAAAGCTTATGAAATTGTATATAATTCATTTTCAGACCACAAAGCATGATTCAACACTTTACCAAGTCGAATTCTTTGATCAACAGAACTCTGTCCTCATAAGGCAGAGAGTAAGCCAAACTGGAACCTAACTTTAAACACCTGTAGTTTCTAAACTACTAGGCCAAATGCCCTCAAATTTTGATAAGAGCTAGATACATAAATTATCTACAACTCTTGTATTCATCACATCCACAGAAAACCAAAATATCATGGGGAACTTTCTAAAGTCCCCAGATCTGTCCAGAGGGACATAATGCAAACGAAATAATTAATAACTTATGATGTAAACACATAATTGGACAAAACTAACTCTACTCACATATCACTCATATCACATGAACACCAAAAAGTAGGGTGTTCATCCCCAAAACATTTCTTTTAATACCTTTCTTAATTTATTTAATTAATTAGAGGAAATAGTAAACATATATGAAAACTACACCATTAAATCTACACAAATTACAGTAGACACTACATGCCCTAAGTAGACTACCATAAAAATTTCACACAATTTGAGTAAGTATAACAACCTACACAAAAATGATAAGGCATAATGGCTTAAAATGGCATAATTAGGAAACCTTAGTGAAAAGTGTCAAGCAATAGATTTCATATTTTTCCTAGCATCCTTAAGGTACTAAGATACTACCCACCAAGTTTCATGGTCATATGATTCCTAGATAATTTACAAAAATTCATACAAGTATCCATCAATAATAAAAGGAAAATATATAACTCAAAAACTACACATGCAATGACTCTCAAATTTTAACCAGAACTTCTACTAAGCAAGACTAGCTTACCCACAAACTTTCACAATTTTTGGATCACAGAAACTCAAGATATGATTTAAACAAGTTTGCATGCATTCAAAAACACCTTTCAAGTTCCTATTTAATTCATCCAAAATTTCTAAATCACGTGCTCAAGACATATTTTTCTTAAATACTAGACCTCACTGTGAGTCTAACAAAATTTGAATCACACCATTTGGATCTACACATTGGGAGTTACAAAATTTACAAAACAACATTCAAAACTAAAAATTTGAACTATCCTATGGACAAGGAGTCACTGACGTGTGGGACCCGGTTGTCAGCCGGACCCGCCTGTCAGTGAGACGAAACAAGGGAGGCGGCTTCGACAGCGCTGAACACGGCGAAGCTCGCCGACGGCGACTCCTCCGGTGAAATGGAGGACACCTACGTGATCTATGTGACAAGACGCGTCGATCAATGCTACTTGTGTGACCTAGGTTTAACCAGAGGTAGCTCGTCGCCGGTGATGGCGGCACGGCAGAGCTCTGGTGTGAGCTGCCGGCGATGGCAAGCCATGGCTGGCTTAACCGAGCATGGTATGAGCTATAGGAGGTCGCCACGGTGCTATCCCAGCAAAGAGAAGAGGCAGGAAGGTTCCTAGCTACCCCAACCATGGCGGCCTCAACTCCAGCGAGGACACGCTCATGGCGGCGGTGGCTGGAATGGTCACTGCGACGTTACCAAAAATGGCTCAGCTAGGAGGTGGAGAAGGTAGAGGAGAACCCGATGATGCTATTGACGAGCTGGCCGATGCATTTTTGCAGTGGCGAGCGAGCTATGCGATGGTGAAGCTCAGTCGGCAATGGCGGAGCTGCTGTGGCTCTATTGCTGCGCGCGGTGGAGGCAAAGGAGATGTAAATGGAGCTGACGAACTGGTCGGGCAGGGGTGCGGAGTGTTCACGTCGTGGCCAGCAGCGCCAGGACGTCCGTGGCGCGTGGCAGCACGGTCAGATGGCCAGCGACGAGTGTCACCCACGCGGTGCTCGTTTTCTGATTTCTATCAGGTACTGTAGCTCGCATTCAGTTAACTCGATCCGCCTGATAGCCATGTTTGATAGTGTTTGATTTCTTAAACCGTGACGAATTAGTGGAACCAATGTACATGAAAGTTGTAGAGTTAAGCTAGGTCTACAACTTTGCTTTAGAAATCAATAGCTAAATCATAGAGGATCAAGAGTCGTATCAAGCCAAAGTTGTCCCAATCAAACTGAAATGGCATTAAGGACTTAGAAATATTTTCAAGTGTTGAATCAGCTTTCACTTCTGACTTGTGGGTCCTTTTTGAACATGTTGTGCACATTTTCATGACTTGGCTCCTAAACAAAGTTTGTTCCTTATCAAATTTTCTACAACTTTGTTTTAGGTTGCTTAGACATGCAAACATCCTAAGCTACACTTTTTAAACAGTCAAACCAAAGGGGTTTAGGGGTCAAAACAAGTCAAACCACTTTTTGAAATCCTATTTAGGCAACATGATCAATATGAACAATGTTCCAAATGACATTCTAGGTGTCACTAAGTTGTTTAAAAGAATTATTAGCCACACCACACCTTGGTCACACAAGAATCAAGCATTGTATGTCTTGAAATAATGAAAAACACATGAAATGTTATAATTGTTTCATAGTCATGTTTCACATGTTTCAAGATCTTGTTGCATAGTATTAACTAACCATATGTCACCAAAGTGAGTGGCACATGTTGCACTTAAGTGTTGCACACTTTTCATTTCATAATGGAAACAACACACATGAAATATAACGATACGTTGCAATGTTTCAAAAACATGTTTCAGGCAACACAAGCTTATGAATGGATGAATGATGCTCATGTTCATGAAATGCAAGTGCAAATGTGGAAGGCAAACACCTGGGGTGTTACAACCCAAAGTAGCCATAGGTACCTTCAATTTCACATTTCGACCATGATTTGCCTAGATTTCCCTTCACCCGCGTGTTTTTCCTCTCTCCAGCCACCGCCGTTGACGAACCACTAAAGCCTTCCCGGACGCCAAGCTCCCTTCCAATCGATTCGCAGTAAGCTTCTTCACCTCCCCATGCCTTCCGTTCATCAAATAGCGCCCTATGATGCCATAGCGTATGACACCAGCCGCCGCTGGCCATGGCGCCACCGCAGACTATTGCCCCAACGTGATCTCTGTCCCCGTTCGGTATTCCAGTGATCTCGCAAGGTCCTATGCTTCACGTACGTGCTTTTGGCTTCGAACGGGGAAGTCCAGAACGCCCACCATTGTGTTCGGTTCACTGCCGGCAATGGCAAGTTCACCGGAGATGCCCTATAGCCACTGGAGTTTGTCCAGTGCCACCTACGCTGTCGGATCTTGAATGAGCGATCAAGATTGCGTACCCCTTCGGGGTTACATAACCGGTCCACCGGGACCCGTGGACTCGTTCCACTATGCCAAGTCAGCGCGCGCCCACACACATGTGGTGCACCGCACCAATCCTCGGCCACCACGTGGCTGCCCAGTCAGCGTCGCAGTCAACCGCAGTCAAGCCCGTGCATGTTTTGTAGAAAAGCCCCTGCGTTTGGAAGTAATTAACCCGTAATCCGTAACAATTTAAAATAAATACAGATAAGCCCTATTTTTATTCGTTGAAGTCCCTGTAGTTTCCATAAATAGTGTACGCAGTCCAAAATCCTTGAAAATTCAGATTTTAAATGTTTTAAATTCAATTTTGAGTTTAATTAATTACAGAAATGCAATTGAACCTTATTTCATGTAACTTTTGCATTTTAAGTCCGATTTGACCCATTCAAATTGCGTTAGGACCGTGTTTACGTTTTCTACATGTTTATAGTACTATTAGGCATGTTTCCAATATTTCAAATTCATGCGTAAATTTAATCTATTATTTAATTAAAGGAAAACTTGTTTAAATCATAATTTATTTATTTTAACTCTGAAATAGTCCGTTCAAGTTGCGTTAGATTCATAGCGATGAGATCTACGCGTTAGTAATAGTGTTTACTATATTGTTATTTTTGAAATAACATGGTTTAAATCATATCTTGATTAATGATTATGCAACTAGGTTTTATACATAAAATATGATTTGTTTTACATTTGTTTTATAATTTAAATCTAAAATTAACTTAATTCAATCCATACTGTTTATAAAATATCTTTTATATATGAATTCATATGGTTAACATAAACGAATCCTATAGTTTTCTTTTCCACATATAAGGCAAATCTCTTGATAGTTGTAACTTTTGAACCGTAACTCCGATTAGCGTGTTTCTCGTGACTGTGTGTTCGTAGCGATGCGTAGAATCGTATTTCAATCTCTTTTACTTATTTTTCTATGATTGGTGTATTGTTCTAATATAGATGCAATTGTATGCTATGCATGTATGTGTATGGATGTTTGTGTGGTGTTCTATGATTACGTCCAGTCGGATGAGATACATGTGGTGATCCAGAAGAAGAAGAAGGACTGTGAAGATTAAAGCTTACCTGAAGGATCGGTGTGTAAGGCAAGTATAGCATGGGACCATCCTTGTTACCTATTCACATTTAACCACTTAATTCATATTGCATGTGTCTACCTTGTTACCAATAAGGATACCCTAGATATTTGATATCATGTACCTTGATACCTTTGGGATATTGCATTGGGTAGTTTTCGCTAGTGCTTAACTAAACCATGATCTTGTAACTTGACTAATGGTATATGCAATAAATATTAAAACATGACTTTTTAGCAACATGGAAACACGGGGCTGGAGTGTTTAGCTACTTTCTAAATGCTTTAGATTCCTCTCCCTAAGGACTTATCTGTAAGCGACCATCCAGGACTTACAGTACAGCTGTGAGGCCTATATGGCTCTGGCTTTAGCTCAGTATGAGGACCTTTTCTAGCTTGTTAGTGGTTACCTTTATGGCGCATGAGGGTATGTTTCCTTTCCTGCTAGGGTGTGTGTACCGTGCTACGATGCCCACGCGTGCCACTGCCTAGAGATGGGCCACATATGCCTAGCGGCCCTAACTTGTTCGACGAACCTTTGAAAAGCTTCATAGTGAACCCTGCCGACCTTCCTTGGAAGTGGGTCAAGAGATTAGCTACCTTGGGCGAAAGGGTAAATCACGACTCATAGTGAAAGTGTACAACCTCTGCAGAGTGTAAAACTATTATAACAAGCCGTGCTCACGGTCACGAGCGGTCTTGGACCCTTATGGAATAGAGATGATCACTAATGGATAATGGTTCTAATGATTAATTATTTATGCTATACATTATTCATGTTTACCTAATCATGTGTTTATGGGAATGATAAATTCTTTGCTACTCAATTGCTTAAAAAGATGACCTATTAAAGCTAATCGCAGTAAACTAGTGTCAGCCTTTTGAGCCTCATGAACCCCATGATATAATTCTTAAGTACGACATGTACTTATGCTTGCTTTACTTTTCTATACATTCAATAAAAATCTCGGATGGGTACTAGATTGCTGGTTTAGAGGAGTTAGGCTTGTGGTCAACCAGTCAGTTGACCTTATGTGGACTTGGAGTCTTCGCCTGGAGATCAGAGTCAACTTTCCGCTATCTTTTACTCTGAGGTTAATTTCCTTTACTAATATGTTATGTAATAAGTATTGTCTCTTGATATTACCCTTATTTGTGGCTATACGTGTAGATTTGACTTCCTGGGCTCACATATAGTGTGTATCTGGTTTTGTCTTTAAAACCGGGTGCTACAAAAGAGAACCCTTCGATTTCCTACCTTTCAGTTGCTCAACGTCGTATTCCCATCGGCATTAGTGAAGTGGCGCTTCGCCTACCATTAATTGTTGTTGCCTTTTACACTGTTCTAAGGCGTCCGCCTCTTCGCTTCATGTCTTCAAATACCGGCCAAGGGCTCTAGCCTCAAACACATCTATACTGGCAACTGCTCCTATTCCTTTGCATCTCTCCAGCATTCAAGCCCCTATAGCAGTTTCCTCCCCTTCCTGTAGATCTAATCGATTCCATGGCTGGCGAGGATAACCGCGGCAAGCGTGCGGCGGGGGAGCCCCTGGAGGAGAACTTGCCAGTGAGCCAGCACGTTCGACGCATGAGGTGAGATTGACGTCTTCTGCTTATGGTGACAGTCCGTAACTTTTTGTTCATAGGGATTAACTTTTGTTTCTAGGTTTGTTGTGAATGACAGACTTCATCCTCTTCCCAGGGCTGGTGAACCCTTCGATGATGTGTCTTCCGTGCTAGTCTCATTGTCGGATTCCTCCGATTCATATAATGGCAATGATGCCTAGCGCTTCCTCTGGGAGTGGAGGGTAGCCTAGAACCGCTATTCTGAGGTGACCCGAGAGAATGGCCAGCTCAAGATTCATCTCAAGGCCTCTTAGGATGCTCTTCATGCAGCCGAGGAGGAGGCTAGCATTGTTCGAGTGTGGCTGGTCGAGTCTGATGTCGTGGTGATAGGTAAGATGGGCTTCAGGGATATCTTTATTCTAATTTCAACAGTCTTTATCTTGATAGCTCCCCCATTTCTATGATCATCAGCCTTAACGATGCAGTTGGAGTCTCTCCAACTTGCGGCAAACACGGCTGTGGATGCCATCAATGCCCACGGCTCCCTCATCAATGCTCGCCTTCGCGATGTTCTAGCTCATGTTCAGGAGGTCGCCCTCCATGACTTTCACCATGGCGTGGTAGTGGCACTGACCGCAGTGCAAGTTCAGACCGGGCATGAGCTCCATGCCATGGAAACCAGTTTCCCAATAGGCGATGGCCTTGAAGAACATGAAGACTTGCTCGAAGAGTTTGTCATGGCAGCGGAGGCCATAGTGGACATCACATCCGCCCAAGATGTGGTGAACAAGGTCTTTGATTAGTTTGTATTTAGGATAAACCAATGAATGAAGACTCCTATCCTTTTATGATTATGTTTCAATGCAATGCCTTCGTGCATGACTATGAATCTTTGCGTTTTTTGCTCTATAGGCGATACATATCGTATCGGCTTTTACTATTTTTGAAGACTCTTATTTTTTGAACTAGAGGCGATACTCTTTTGGTATCAGCTATTAGAGCCTGAGAATGAATTGGCTACCAAGTGTTGATCAGACGCTAGGATAACGTCCCGCAGAACTTTCAATATAAAAGGTCGGATGAGTAATCAACATAGGTCAAGCATCCTATTAAGCGAAATAGAACTTCTCTTAAGAAATCCATTTACTCTGAATCGCACTTACACTTTAACTCAGCCTTCACATACGTCGACCTAAACCCATCTCCAAGACTTAATACTCATTTTCCCTTGATCTAGCAGTCGACGTGAAGCTATGACTTTTCTACTAAAACAAACTCTTAGAGCCGATTGCTTGCATCGGCTTGTTGGCTTTCATCGCTAATTTTAACGAAGCCTCCTTCCCATGTCTTGCCAGAGAAGCATTTGAAATCTCCCTAGCTCCCAAAAGACTAGATCAGCTATTGCAATGCTCACAGATTCATCAGTGTGAAACAATTCAACATCATCTCCATGCCATTGAATCAAACATTGATGCATGGTCGATGGTATGCAACAATTTGCATGGATCTAGTCACGATCGAGGAGCAAACTGTACGACCCCTTTCCATCAATGACGAAGAATGTGGTGGGCAGAGTCTTGCTTCCAATTGTTAGTTCGACGTTTATTGCCTCTCAGGTCTTAGACTGTGTTACCTCTGAAGTCTCTAAGCATCTTGTCGGTTTCCAACAGATCTTCTGGTCCTTTGCCAAGCTTACGAAAAGTAGTATAAGGCATAAGATTGACAGATGCACCTCCGTCCACCAACATCTTGCTCATCGGCTTTCCATCAACAAGACCATTCATATACAACGCCTTCAAGTGCCGATGTTTGACTGGTCTATCAAATATTGCTTGCTGTACAACCGTTAACTTGGTAACCATCTCTTCATATTCTGATTCATCGAAGTCTGAATAAACTTCCTAATCTGCCAGAGCTCTAAACTCTGATGGCAACAGAAAAGCCATTTAGGATATTAGCCGATGGTTGCTTTCTATCGGCTGTTTGCTTGGTACGCCACATTTGAGTTTTACCGGATGCCTGAGTCTGTTCCATCTCTTTATTCCTTAGGGGCTACACCCTCCTCTTTTGGCTTCTTGTCAATCCTCCAGGGCACCATTGGCCTTCCTGCCAAACATGCTCCCTTTGGTTGCTTCCTTCTTCATGATCAGCACAGTCTTGGTCAACAACTCTTTTTCCCAGCCTATCATGAATACTTTTATTTTTTAAGCACTGATCCATGTTATTATGATGATATGCATCCTGGGCATGGATAGACCAGCGGTTGATCTGAGATTGCCTAAACTCCCAATATTGATTGCTGCATTCTAGACTAGTCATGTCTCTCTTCTTCTAGTTGACACTGGTATTCTTGATCCTCTAACCATCGTTGATAATCCTTTTCCTTCTGCCACTGCCACTTATTCAACAGGATCTGAGATGTAACTTGTGGCTTTGTTGCTCCATCTTTTGACATTTCCCCCTATTCATATCAGCTCTTTTGCTGATCACAACGTTTTCTAATCTTTCTGTATTCATCGGCCGATATTTGCCTCTTGAGATCAACTATTCTAGCTTCTCTTGATTTGGCCGATGTTAGAACCTTAGTTTTTCCTTTGAATAGCCCGACGTCAACCGTATTTTGATCTCCTAGGAAAGGATTATCATCAATTTTCATCTTCTGAGGCGTATCGAACTTGAGCCTCCCTTGCTGAATAGCTCTCTGTATGTGCTATCGGAAAATTCTGCATTCATTGGTGGAATGAGAAGTAGCATTATGAAACTTGCAAAACTTCTTATTCTTTAATTGTTTAGGGGGCAACATAACATGATTGTCTAGCAATTTGATCTAGGCCCTTTTCAAGTAAGAAGTCAAAGAGCTTATCTGATTTCAGTGACATCAAAGTCATAGCTCTCCTCAACTCCTCTTCCCTAAGGATTTGGCACCATCACTGTCCTTTTGCCCCAATTCCATTCAGCTGTAGCAACCTCTTCCTCTTCATCTTCATAGCCAGTCGTCAATCGAATACAGATTATAAGCTTCAGCTACTAGTGGTATTCTTCTGGAATCAGGTATCTCTGCGTATACTCTGGAATTGGCTATTGAGCGCTATTACTCGTTGAGCCAATTGACCCAAGTTGTCAAATTCTTGTCCCAACAGCTTTTCTTTCCACATTAGCAGCATTCCCTGGATGGCTAAAGCAGCTAACTGATCATCTGCCAAGCTTAATGAGAAGCACAAGTTCCTGGTCTCTTGGAATCTCTGAAGAAACTCAGTGCCTGATTCGTTAGTCCTCTGTCTCATGGTTGTCAAATCGGTTATGTTCTTTTCCCTAGTCCTAGTGTAGAGATATGTATGAAACTTCTTCTCTAGGTCAGTCCAATTGGCAATGGAGTTGACTGGTAGTGACGAGAACCAAGTGAAGGCTGACAGGGATAAGGAGAAGAAATGAACTCGATGGGCATCCTCAACTGATGCTTCGCCCAATTATGTAAGATACTGACTGACATGTTCTATTATGCTTGTACTGTCTTTACCAGTGAACATGGCGAACTCTAGGGAGCCTGTAATTTGTAGGAAGAGCAACCAAATCATACCACTCTGGATATGGGCGTTTGTATGAAAAGGTCAGCCCTTTTGGCTTCAGGCCGAACTGATTCTTCATCATCTCGGTCACCTTCAACAACAACTCGTTAGCTTATGGGTTTGGATTCCTCGGTATTTGCTGACCCACCTGTGGATTGAAATCCCGTGTTCCTTGATACCCTAGATTCGGTATCATGTGGAGAGTGTTATAATCCATGCCATAGTGATACCTTTGTGGAATCTTAATCTACTGGGTCCTTTGCTGGCCTGCTGCTTGAAGTCTCTGATTGTAGACATAAGGATCTATATCTCTATGGATCCTTTGAACTGACTGGTGCTATTTTTCGAGTCGACAATGGTATGTGGCCTGATGTGCCAAAATTGATCACCTGGTTTTGACTTTGCCCCTGTTGGCTGTTGCACATGCTGTACTGGTGGCCCTAGAATTATACTATGTCTAATTCGTAATAGTTCCTTGAGTTTGTTCAGGTGATCTCTGAACTGTCTAGGACATCACAACTACCAGCTGGTGCTAGCATCTTGATGGCTGGTACCGACTTGATTAGTCCCTTAGGTAGACGGATCTAGAACATTGTAATAAATCAATCCGCCTTGACCAACTAGGAATCCATGAATCGCTTCTTTCATTGCATTGTGGAATGCGTCAACAAAAGCTTCATTATGGCTTGATAGAGCATCACGAACTAGATTTGTCTATGGCTTCTGTAATGAAACAGCCTCTCTTCAACTTCGACTATATCTGTCTGCCCGTGTAGTAGAACTCTTGGTAGTGGAAATTTCTGAATAATGGTGCTGTCTTGTGTTTTGGTGTAGGATAACAAACACTTCTTCTGAAATTCCTCTGTAGCTTTGTTGATGATACCCTTATCTTCATCAGGTAGGTCTTCATAATGTACCATAAGGATGTTATCATTGTTGTGAACTGCCATGACAATTGTGGTGTCCCACCGGGCGTGCCAAAAATGTGTGTTGACACAGAATTTTCATCTCCATGCCGAGGACACACGTAGCAAGCTGGAAGGGTCCGCTCGATGGAGCAAATCCGGCTAGCTTTAGCGCAAGGGTGGCCGATCCTACGCAATCCTCCTAAGACGTGCTAGTCAATTTGACCCTGCAGTTTACAATGAGAGAAAGTTTATCAGTAATTAAGGGCGAAACATGCCGGTGTTGCCAGACAATCCTGAATGTGCGGCTCTGAGAGCCGATATGAGAGGAGATTGACTAAATAATCGATTCCAATATATTCATAAGAATAAATCAGTTAAAGCTCATGGGGTTGCGTAAGAAGAATCAGTTATCACCCAGGATAAATATAAATTCGAGCAAAAATTAATCAATGGCAATAAGATATCCATGATGATCGGTTTAAACTGAGCCAATGATTACAAGTAACCAAACCCCTTTTTATATAAAGAAATGATTCAACACCACTTAACCATCTAATAAAGATAAATCTAATGAACATATTAGATCTTATCTATCGCCATGACCAGTGGGGCATGAGGCAGAATCATGTAGGCCGTAGAAATAATAATAGACTCGATGACCCTAACTCATTACTAATATTCAGTGGGGCATGAGGTAGAATCATGCAGGCCATAATACAATAATAAGATCATGAGGCTAACATATCTTTCAACTTATCTCTACTTCAATGATCTCATAATGTGAACTGTTCGTGAAAGCGCTCGATATCGGCTAAACAGCCGATTCAGGCATAGCGCATAGTTAAGGTCATGCCTTCTCAGGAATGGATCTATCAATTAACGATCTCCACTCCATGGTGCTAACAGTGGGGTGAGAGGTAGAATCCCATAGGTCATGATAACGGGCCATGAAACGGTTCTCGCTAACCGATGGATCTACTCAAGATCGAACATGCCTTAACCGCACGCTATGCATGATTAAGATTGATACAAAACAGCCGATAAAAACATAACTCATCGTTTAAAATATGGATTATATCAGTTATAAATTAGCAAACGATGGGTTAAATAAGATATAAGGCCGATCCAGATCAATCTCAATCGGGCAGAGTGATGTTGCTGTAATTAGATAAACAATGAAAGCAATAAGCAATATCGGTAACTTGATGAATCTACCAAAGACTGCCATACTAAGGTAGAGCCGATAACTTGACCTTGATCTAATTCAAGTAGTGGGGTGTGAGGCAGAATCACACAGGCCATACTTGAACTAGGCAAGAGTCGATAACTAGTCTATACTAGAGTCGTAGTGGTGGTCGGCTAGATCGATGTAGCCATACGAACAGAGGTATAAACCATGACAGGTACCTATAGACAAGTAGTGGAGGTCGACCGGATCGATGCAGCCATACTTGCTGAAGAACTCATCGAGATCTACTCTACTCCTACTCCTAAGGGGTGGCCAGAGCCGAAAAAAGTAAATTGACTTGTATTTGATTGATTGTGTGTTTTTACAATAGCCAGGGTTTGATATTTATACCCGGAGTCTAGACATGAATCCTACTCAAGCACGATTTGTTACAATCTTTGGCATAAAAATGAAAACATTCCTATTTTAAGATAACTTGGACTCTAATCTTTCCCTTTTTGTAGAGTCTAGCATGTCTAGTCCTGGTGCCAATCATAGCCTCTGTCGTTATCCGCTGGTGCTATCTGAAGAAAGCCAATTCTAGTGCTGCATCCGAATCAGCTGTTTTCGATCTACACACAATTGATCCCTTGTTGACATGGTTTTGGGAGCTTTTCGAGCCTCTAAAATCCTTCTTCCAAATTCTGGTGTAAATAGTAGCGATTGGTTGAAAGATCTGTTAGCCCCATGATCTCATTATTGTATTATGGCCTGCATGATTCTGCCTCATGCCCCACTGATATTAGTAATAAGTTAGGGTCATTGAGTCTATTGTTGTTTCTATGGCCTGCATGATTCTGCCTCATGCCCCACTGGTCATAGCGATAAATGAGATCTAATATGTTCATTAGATTTATCTCTATTAAATGGTTGAATGATGATGAACTGTTTCTTTTATAAAGGAGTTCGGTTACTTGCAGTCATTGGCTTAGCATGAACTAATTACTTTTGATATCTTTTTGCTAGTGACCAATATTTGTATGAAACAATGAGATTCATCCAGAATGATAACCGATTCTTCTTACACAACCCCATGAGCTTTAACCGATTTATTCTTACTAATATGCTGGAATTGACTATTTAGTCGATTTCCTTTCATATTGGCTCTTAGAGCAGCACATTCAGGACTGTCTGGCAACACCGGCATGTTCCGCCCTTAATTACTGATAAACTTCCTCTCCTTGTCAATTGCAGGGTCAAATTGACTGGCATGTCTCGGGAGGAGTGCGCAGGATCGACCACCCCGGCGTGGAAGCTAGGCAGATCTCCAGCTCCATCGAGCGGATCCTTCCATCTTGCTGCGTGTGTCCTCGGCACAGGATGAAATTCCGTGTCAACAGCAGGTTGCCAAGCAAACACGTCGGCGTTGGCACGTAGGAAGGAGACAAGCATGCTTTCCTATTTGGGGTCGAGATGAGCCCCAATCTTAGCGATCTTGGTGGGTTTGTCGAGGCTGAGGTCGACCTCCTTCGTTTCCTTAGACTTGGCAGAGGCACATGGAGGCTCCAGCACTGGGATCTCTAGGTCCTTGGTGGGCACCATCTTGGCATCAGTGACCACGCTGGCCATCTAGATGAAGAGGTCAGTGGTTTTGGTGTGGGAGAGACTCTCTGTTTCATAGGCATATGCGATGCAGTGGTTGGCCCACAGGACTAGAACTCCTGTAGGCAAAGGCATCTTCAATACCAGATAGGCATAGTGTGGTATGGCCATGAACATGGCCAGAGCTATTCGACCAAGTATGGCATGGCAGGCGGTGTTGAAGTCGACGACATAGAAGTTGATGTGCTCCACATGGAAGTTGCTAGCCATGCCGAATTGTACTAGGAGGGTGATCTCTCCAAGTGGTTTGGATGCCCTACTAGGTACCACACCCTAGAAGGAGGAGTCGGAGGGAGTGAGGTCTTCTACTCCAAGGCCTAGCTCCTTTATGGCTCTGATAAAGAGGAGGTTTAGGGCACTTCCGCCGTCGATGAGTACTTTCCTAAAGAGTACTTTCTTGATGGTTGCATTGAGAACGAGGGGAAAATGCCATGTGTAAGGGATGTCCACCCACTGGTCGGGCCTACTAAAAGTGATGGGGACCTCAAACCAGGGGCGATAGCTGGGGTCGGCGATAGCATCTTCTGTGTTGACGATGAGCACCCAGCGGGCGGTGAGTTTTCGATCTCTTCTGCTCTTAGCAGCGGCGAGGCCCCCGAAGATAGTGGCGACCACTTTGTCATGATCCTAGAAGGCATTGTTGTTGTCCCTAGGTGGTCAGCGACCTCTGTCTCCATCGTCGTTGCCATCGTCCTTCTTTTTGGCCTAGAACTCCTTAGCTAAGCCCAGGCAGTCCTTCATCTTGTGCTTGCTGTTCTTGTGGAGGGGGCATAGGGCTTCGAGGATTTTCTTATACTGCTCATCTAGTTATGCTTGGCATGAGGTTCATCAACGGTGGCAATGATGTTGTCTGGTCAGCAGTGCTGATATTAACCAGCTCGGACGGTTTCTGATAGATGTGATTCAGATCGTGCTTGGTGCCCGGCCGAGTATACATAGCCATGTAGTTGTCGATGAAGACCTTCTTCAACTATTCCCAAGATTTGATGGGATCTGGGGTGAGGCTCGTGAGCTAGTTTATTGCGGTCGGCATGAGCATGATGGGAAGATAGTTCGCCATGACACTGGTATCTCCCCCGGCAGCACGTACGATGGTGGTATAAGCATGTAGCCACTGTGTCAGGTTCATTCGCCCCTCGTAGGGCTCAACCCTAGTGATTTTGAAACCATGGGGCCACTAGAGTGTTCGGAGTGCTTTCGTGAATGCTCGGGGCCCTTCGGGATTGTCACCATCGGGATCTACAATATTGCCGGTGTTAAGTGGCTGGAGGGCTACATCCGGATTACCAAACTCTAGCTCATATTCTTTATGCCGGCGTACTTCCTCTTCATGGTGATAGAAATGACGCCTATCGATATGACGTCACGCATCCTAGAGATTGTGATGTGTGCTTAGACAACTTGGTCGACTTCTTGGTCATGTTGGTGAGGGTAGTCGATACGGTTCCCCCTAGCTCCCCCCTAGAGGGGTCGTCCATCATCACGATGCTGGTCGGCGAAATGGCTTCTACCAGGGCAGCGATTGGATCTTGGCATGGCAGATTGGTGATTTGAGCTTGTCGAGTAGGAAGGTCCCTGATCCTGGTGGACATTGTTGACCTAGCAGTGTGCAACTTTAAGCATTACGGTGACCTTGGTGACTTCTAGAGTTTGCTCGAGCCGAGCGAGCTCATTAGCGGCCATGGCCAAGTTGGCACTTGGGGTCTTGTAGACATTGTGGCCATCAACACGGATGAATTCATTGTCGAGGTTGTGGCGGAGTGGGCTTGGCAACCCTTGTGAGTCGAGTTGTTCTCTATTGTGAGCAGCCTCAGCTAGCAAAATGGCGGCCTCATTCGCTCGGCACTATGCATAGTTGGCATTTCTGTTGACATGAGTTGAGCCATCCTCATTGGTTTCTCCATCCCATGGAGGGCTGTTGATGCTGACAATAAAGATCCCACCTACTCGGAAGGGTGGAAAAGGAGGTTGGATGGTAGTGATTTTGGCGACAATCTCCGTAGAGCCCTGGCACTCAGAGTCTGGATTTTCCTCTAGGATGGTGTGGAGGAATTCTTCGGGACGTTGGCCAATTTGAAGCATGTTGACAGTCGGCGAGAGCTGGTCGGCGATCGGGTCGGTGAGAGGGTAGATGTCTCTAATCTGGTCGGTGAATTTGTCCTGTAGGGCATCCTAATGTATGGTGGCCGTATCCCCTAGAGTTCCCCGTTTGGCTTTCGATAGATCAGAACCGGAGGGTGGTTGGTGTCGAACCAGAGTGGCCAGAGCCAATTCCACTATGGAGAGGTAGTTGGCGAGCTTTTGGCCGACCTGATCGATGGATGCGATCAGATCATCATTGCCGATCTGCTTCCTCTGTAGTGGGGGAGTAGGCGGCGAGTTGTTGGTGAAGACGACCTTAGAGGCGGTTCCGAGATCAGATCTACTGTTGTAGGTGTTGGTGTGGTCGGCGCTGAATCGATCTACACCTGCTTGATGATCTCTCTGTCTCCATCAGCATTGATGACCCAGGAGATCGATCCGACCATAAAGATCATGTCGGGCTTTGGAGAGGATGAAGAGCCTACAAAATGTACCATCTTGTTCATCTTAGAAACAGCATGCACACCCCTACTTGGCACGCCAACTGTCGATAGAATATTGTTGGTAGTCCTCCAAGGGGTATCCCACGAAGGTAGATTGATCAGTAGTGGTGCACGTAATTAAGAATAAGAAGGTAACAGAGACACAAGAGTTAGATAGGTTTGGGCCATCGACATGATGTAATACCCTACTCCTGTGGTCTGTTGGTTTGTATTGGCTATCGTATGATATTGCATGTGTTTTGAGGGGGTCCCCTACCTGCCTTATATAGCTGGGGGGTAGGGTTACAAGTCGGTTAGATCTAGGAGATAACCGGTAAGTAATAATAGATTACAGGAATGATGGGATCGAACATATCCTAACAGATGTCGTAGCATCTTTAGGATATCGCCCTTGATGTCTTGTGGTACACGCCGAGCAATACCATACACCGTAGGTCTTCGTCTTGTGGGCTGGATCGCCCCTGGTAGCACAGCCCATGTAGTCTATCGTGGGTATCTGGGGTCGTACCCCCCACAACCACCCTAGAGAGAATTAATTGCTAGCCAATCTAGATTCATGGAAGGATTATCTAAGAAGGTAGCTACCAATGATAAAATTATAGAAAATATAAATAATAGAATGGGCTTTGCTTCTACCATTAAGAACCAGTATAGCTTTAATAAAATGATAGAATCACAAATAGCTCAGCTGGTGGCTGCTGTTCCTTCATCCGACAAAGGTAAGATGATAGGGCAACCGGAAGATTTAGAATCTACAAATCTTGTCGATATTCACAATGCAGCTTACTACTACACGAAGCCATCGATGGGAAGGTGAATAGATTATACCTTGTCGGAAAAGAAGAGTGATCTAAGGAGACCTGTCATCCCCATCGCCATTGGACCTCACATCTTTGAGGAAGCTATCTATGACTTTGGAGCAAGTGTCAACATCATGCCTAAGGTAATTTATGTGAAAATCCTAGGAGATCCTTTGTTATACACAAATATGCGTTTGCAGCTTGCAAATCAGTCACTCGGCTACCCCTAAGGGAGTTCTTGAAGATGCCATTATTCGAGTGGGACAATCATATGTTCCCATAGACTTTGTGGTTTTAGAAACATGTGGAGATGAAAGGGCACCCATCATCTTGGGCCGACCTTTCCTAAGCATCGCAAAGGCCATCATCTATGCGAATAGTGCAAAGATATGCTTCACAACCAAGGACAAGAAAGAGAAGTTTTCTTTCAAGAATCGTATCCTGCAATCTCCTGGACATCCATAGACACTGTACCCGTCCGAAGAGATAATAGTGACTAAGAAGAAGAACAACAGAAGAAGAAGGAACAACAAGGTCAGGAGGCTACAAGAAGAATTAGTAAACATGATGAACACAGTCATATCATATTACGACCACCTCCTCGCTTAACCATTCCTTGCCAAGAAGGATGATCCTAGTGTACCGACGATCGAGTGTACCATTGGACAAAGAATCTTCCACAAGACCTTCTACGACACTGGATCAGGTGTCAACATAATGTCCAAGGTAACATATGAATATTTATTTGGTAATGAACCCTTGTACCCTACATATATGCAGTTGCAGATGGCGGACCAACCAATCTGATTCCCGAAAGGAATAGCAAAGGACGTTATGGTAAGAATACACGACCACTTTGCCCTACTGACTTCATGGTTTTGGACATGGGATAAGAAGAAGATGATAGACCCATCATCCTAGGGAGACCATTCCTCAACACCACCAACGCGATCATCTATGTCAGATCTGGACAAGTCCACTTCCTATTCCCTAGAGAAAAGGTACATTGTTATTTTAATAGTTATACTACTTGTGAGCAGCCAAAGAAGAACCGCTCTAGGAGGAGATGTCGATCATCTCGACATCAAGGGAACAAACCTCTGTGGAATGAATGGGAGGAAGATGAACAACCTGAAGAATTTGTGAAAAAGGAACCTACACCGCCTAAGTCAAGCCCATCGGCCAAGCAGGAGTGGAAGGAGAAGGTGACATCATTAGAATCACGAGAGGTGCAACCATTAGGGTCTCCATCACCGAGATCGGATGATGCACCCAAAGAATGAATAAGACTAGAGTAAGGTCCTGTCCGGAGGACTTAAAAATCTGAATCCTCGCCATGAGGTAATATCGGTAGTTATCCATATTTATTTTGGTTTTGCATGAATTGTTCTTACTTTAGCATATGGACTTTTCTACATTAGCATTGCACTAGTTAGAAATATATGCATACATCTAGCTATATTTCATTTTCTGCATATAAAGAAAAATAAAAAGTTTTATTACTGCAGATCATCATCGCATAAGAAAAGAAAATAAAAATATTATTGCATCCTTAAGCCCCATGAGAATAATTTTCATGGTGTAACAAGCCCAAGGAATATTCACCGTGGTGGCATAAAAATAAAACATATATATATATACTATGCCTACATATTTTCTTTCTTACATATAAAAAATAGAAAATCCAAAAATATTAGATAGACATCCTGTTAAAATTCTGCCACTAGAAAATCTATCTAAACCCACAAGAACAAATCTCTGAATGGCTGATCGCTAACCCCTTATCTTAATCGAGCCATGAGTTTGTTCTTGTTGAGTATTTTGTAGGATGATTCACATGATAAAGAGTAAGTTCACTCGGTTGTCTTCATCTCACTCCACTCATGGATGAGAAGGACATACGCCGACAAACCTGCTCTGAGAAAGATCAATCAACATCCAATAATCAACCACGGCAACATCTAGCTTGGGGGGAGGAGCATCCCTCATGTATCTAGCTAAGTATTTCCTTCCTTTAGTTTTACTATTAGCAAGTTTGCTTTATATTAGCTAAAGAAATAAAAAGATGCATAACAAACTAAAACAAAATAAAAATTTGTCCTAGCCAGTTATATATATATATTATAAGGTGTTATCTTAAAACTTGAAAACAAAATAAAAAGTGTGTTTAGTTTTCTTTCTAGTTTGATTTTTCTTAAAAAAAGAGAGAAAAGAGCTAAATAAATAAAAGGACTCTCAAGATAATATCTTACAATGGAAATGATGAATAGTTGCTCTATCATAATTTCTTTGAAGTATCTAGTTTTCAGCCTTGAATTCTCCTGAGTTTTGGATAAGACTATTTTGATATAAGAATTTACTCTAAACTTGAAACTCGTGGGTAGCATATGTTGATCTAAGTCTAGGTAATTGACGGATATGATATGAGAAGGTCTGAGCTTTGTTTATCTTGTTCTAAGTGATACTAGAGTTTTGGAGATTTATCTTTTGAAAAAACATAAAAATTCTTCATGATGAGTTCCTTGTATGACAAAGCTTGAATTCCTACCAGAGCCATAAATGATATTTAGACTATGAAAACTTCCACTCATATATGCTGCTTGCTTTTGCATTGAGTTTATTCAAGCTTTGTTGACCCTTACGAGGGGTTTGTCATGCTCTTAAAATCACCCATATATGCACTACTCCTAAATGGGGGTAGGAGCAAAAACATGCCATTCCATTTAGATCCACCCAAAAAAATGTTTCTCCTACACTAGGAGTGAACATAAAAAATATACCCTACTAGGATATCCCCCAAATAAATGCTCCAAAGTTCTTGTTGCTATCTCTCAAAAGTTTTGTTACAGAAAAAGAAGCATATGGCTATGCAAAAGTTATTCAAAAAAAATAAAAAAAGAGTATTGGAAAAAAGGAACAAGTGTCTGAGATATCTAAAACAATGGGTACTCAGATGTCCGCCAAAATAAAGAGATGAATAAGATAGCCCATGTTTTCTTGCAAGGTTATGTTTCCAAATTCCAGAAAAAGAGATAAGTTTTCAAGGAGCAAAGTAGAATTAGGTAAGCCACCATATATATATTGTCGGTGCAGAAAGTGACCAACAAGTAAATATTTGTAGTTTTGCCAGTACGTTGTGATCGGAGGTGGCCTCGCACTCAATGACATAGGGTTTATACTGGTTTAGGCAACGTGCCCTATGTCCAGTTTGAGTCGGTCGATGACTTTATTCCTGAGCCCAGGTGCTCAGAGTTTGCAGTGGGGTTACAAATGAGAAGGAGAAAGATGGGGTGTACAAGAGGTCCAGTCAGCTTTGGTCGAAAGGGCCGGGAGCGACAGGAGCTCCGCTATGAGCTGAGTGTTCAAGCGTGTGCTTGAGGTCCGAACCTGGTGGTTCTATGGTTGCAAACTAGTGAAGTTGGTCGATCTAATGAATCTGGAATGACTTGTATGAACTTGAATAAGCTTGGATTAACTGAGTCTCTTGGGAGAGAGCGCATCCCCTTTTATAGATGAAGGGGATGGCCTTACAAGTGAGAGGGAAGGAGTATGTTTGCTTCTAAGCCTTGTTGCCCATGTCGGCGGGTATGGGATGATGGTAGGTGCCCACAACACTATTGGACGCCAGATGCACGTGGGAGGTCATGCTGTTTTTGTTTGCGTATGATAGATGTCGGTACTTGCAAATACTATTGGTGCCTAGAGGCATGTGAGGAGTTTCAGCATGTTCACTCGGTATGGTAAATGTTGGCGCCCACAACACTGTTGATGCCCAGAGGCATGTGTGGGGGCCTTATCGTATGGGAGTTATGGCGCCCACAATACTATAGGGAAAATGTCGGCGCCTACAATGCTGTTTGTGTCAGGGTGGTTGTAGAGTACTGCTCCTATAGGTGTGCAAGGTATGGTCCCTGGTATCATAGTTTGACTTGTGCACCTTGCCTTGCTTTCTCCGTTCGTTCCTTGGTCCCTTCCGAGCGGGCGTCCCCGTTCGGTTGGTCCTAGCTGGCTCTGACTGCATCAGTCGGAGAAGAGCAATGAGCAAGGTTTTTGCGTACCCTGATCGAAGACGTGGGATCGGAGTCAAAAAGTAGTGTTTTGGCCAGGCCTTCTGGTCGGAGAGGCCGTCTGGAGGAGACTAGAGTTGGAGCGAGCACTCCGGTCGGAGAGGTGGGCCAGAGTCAGAAAATGGGCAATGCTCCTCCTACGACCAAACCTTCCGATCGATGATTGGATTCACCCTTCTAGCCCACTGTTTAGACTCTTGGGCCGGCCCATGCAGTTACGTGCTAGTCTACTTGGGCCGAGACTTTGCGGGGAAGCCGGTCCACGAGGGACCCCTGAGTTTATGAACCCAACAGGAGCCCCTGAGCCCTCGAACGATTCGGGTAGAATCAGTCTAGGGGGATTTTTGCCTCGACAACGGGTTCACGTGAGCGCACCCAGTGGGTGTAGCCCCCGAGCCCCCTGAGTGGTTCAGGCAGAACCGTCTAGGGGGTTTTTCGTGTTGCCAGCGGAGGAGGTTTTTGTTCTATCAGTGGGTGCGCGAGCGCACCCAGTGGGTGTAGCCCTCGAGCCCCTGGGCGATTCAGATAGAATCAGTCTAGGGGGTATTGTCAGCGAGCAGTGTGTGCATGTGTTTTTTAGTCGAGGCGGAGTCATTTAACCAAGGCATCATTTTGTGCAGCCGAGGCATTCTAGTATTGGGATCGAGCAAAACAGAGATCCTGGCATCGGTGCGTGCCGTGGGATCAGGCAAGTCGGAGTCATGGATTCTGGTGTCGATGCGTGCCATGGGATCGGGTGAGTCGGAGTCATGGATCTTGGTGTCAGTGCGTGCTATGAGATTGGGTGAGTCAGAGTCATGGATCCTGTCGTCGGTGCGTGCTGTGGGATCATGATAGTTTGTTTTTAGGGATCGGACAAGACGGAGCTCGTGGGTCCTGATGGGGCGAGTTTGGGATCGTAGACTTGGTTGTTTGGTGTGCAGTCAAAGCATGGCCGGATGGGGTGAGTTCAGGGTCATAGACCCATTCATTTCATGTGCAGTCGATGCATAGCCGGATGGGGCGGGTTCGGGGTCATAGACCCATTCATTTGGTGTGTAGTCGAAGTGTAGCCAGATAGGGCGAGTTCGGGGTCATAGACCCAGGCATTTTGGTGTCTTGAGCCCCCAATCCCTATTGGACTTTAGTAGGGGTCGGTTTGAGTTGTGTGCATTACCCCATCCTCGGAGAGGGGCTGAGTTTTGTTGCTTGTCCCGATCACTCGGGCTTAAGTGACGTGCTCGGTGAGTTCGCTAACGGGTATGATCAAGTGGAATCTGGGTTCGTCGTTCATGACGGGGTCGGCATAGCCCTCTTGTGACATTCCACTACTCCTTTACCTACAACCCGGTAGATGCCTGGGTCGTTCCAGAGACCGACCCAAGTGGCCTAAGGGCATCCACTCGATGGAGATTCTATGGGCTTGCCAGAGGTTTAGGATCAAACAAGAAGGTTGAGATGACCCTATCTGCTAGACTGGGCGAGGGCCGCATGGGGCTCATATGCGTTTTTCTCCCCTAGCTCTATCGTTGCTCATGTCGAATGAGGCAACTGTCACTTTGTGACACAACACAAAGCGTTGTGATGCATTTCGCTGCACGTGCGATGCTTAGTTCCCGAGCCCCCAGGTGGTTCAGGGCCTGAATCGTCTAGGGGCATGGGTGTATGGAATGAATGCGTGTATGGATGTATGAAATGTTTTTATAAAGAAATAGAGGGGGTTAGTAGTGTTACCTTGATGACTCGAGTGATGGGGTTTGGAGAGCTCTAGTCGGAAATGTTCGATCGGGACCCGTGCTCATCGTTTGTGATGGAGTCGGCATGGCCTACATGGGGTGTCCCTTCGCTCCCTACCTGTCTCTCGGTGTGTTTTTCTGAGCCATTTGATCAACTTAGGAAGCCCGATGGTCTCTCCCGGCGAAGATCCTGTTTTGGGTTTTTCCATGTCCCGCCTGGGGAGGCAGAGAGCTGTCTGCATGTGGTGATGCTTCAGTTTTCATGCTCGGTCATAGGATAGTGGTGGGCCATACCCAAGCCACATCTCGCCTCACCAGGCGGCGTTCCATCTGACCAGGCAGGTGTTCTGCTGGTCAGCGTGCATCCCATCGGTCAGGGTGTGTCCCATCATTTCCCATCTGCATTGTAATGGGGGAAGGGAGAGAGTTTTTTGCTCTAATCTTTTGCCCCTCTTCAGTTATCGCATTTCTTCCTTAAATAGGGGGAGGGATAGGGCTCTTTGTCAGTAGTCCTTTGCCTATTCTAGAAATATTGTCTCTTCTCCTTCTTCCTCCTCATCGAGAGTGCCTATATGCCATGGTGGTTCCTAAATGAGAGACGGGGTGAGCGAGGGGGAGGACTTACAGATCCTTTGATGAATCCAGAGCATGATGTTGAGCTAGGAGGCTACCTAGGACGGTGATGGGCATCTTTGCCTGAGAAGGGGTGGCTTCCACCGAAGGGGTGGCATGCTAGGATTTATTTGTGAGGCCTTCTTTGGGATGGAGCCATGTGTGGACTTTCTCTGGTGGATCTTCACCTGGGTGAGCCTTGTTAGAGGGGAAGTTGCTTGGGATCATGACTGGTGGTGGGTTCCACTGCCTGCAGCTACTTAGGTTGGCCAGTTCATAAAGTTTGATGAGATTTCTTCCAGCTATGGCGGCCATACCCCGAATGGCCGCGTCCCCGCCTAGGAGCTACCTTGACTAGCATGAGAAGGTTAGGAGCTCCATGCTCTTCTACTGAGCATCTATGGATGCTGACGCCCTTGAGGTATCTATTGCGCTCGCCTGAAGTCGAGGGAGTGGAACCGAGCAGGTCCCTTGAGGTACCCGTTGCGCTCGCCTGAAGTTGAGGGAGCAGAACCAGGCGGGGTCCCAGCAGGCGATGTTTATGTCCGGTGGCATTCAGGCGATGTTCGTTAAGCAGCCACAATAGTATTTGGAGTAGTAGTAAATGTAATAGTTTGAGTTTTGTGGGTGAGTCCCCATGTGAATAGTTTTTTGTATCAATGAATACATTAGTACTGCTTTTATGATAGAATCACTATCTGTTCGTTGTTTTTATCCTAGCATAGCTATTGTTTTTGTCCTTTCTTTTTGCACCTGCCCGTTAGTTCCGTAGGCTGTAGCTTTTTTAAGAACCTAGGCATGGCCCGCGGGGCTCGGCTGCTCGTGACCGCAGGTCATGGTGGGGTGTGTTCGGTTAGGAGTGAGAACAAAGTTACGTAGGACAATTAAAGGAAAAGGAATGTGCTTCCGTTCTGGGACAAAGTTGTTTACCATGTAACAGTAAAAAAGGGAGTAAAAGAGAGGTAGTATTCAGTAATGTATCCTCATGGAGCCCCTGAGCGACCTGGGCTAAAAGTGTTTTGGGCTAGGGCACTTTACAGGGGCAAGTGCTGACTAAAAAGCTATAAGACCAATTTTAGGGGAAAAACAACATAGCTGTTCAATGTTCCTAGTGTTGGTGAGAACGCTACCAATGTTGTCCTCCAGTGGGTAGGTGCCCAGTCGGATCACTTCTAGTCATCGTATAGGGTCCTTCCCGCTGGTGGAGAGAGTTTGTGTTTTTCCTTCGTTGATTGGGTCCTCCGAAGTACGAGATCATCCGACTTCGAGTATCCTCCCCCTGTTCTTCCTTTTGCGGTACCTGCGGAGGGTTTGTTGGTAGTGAGCGGAACAGATGACGGTCGTCTTGCGGGCCTCTTCGAGAAGGTCGACTATGTCTTGCTGAGCCTCCGTGGCTCGGTCACTGTCGAAAGCTTTCACTCTTGGGGCGCTGTGGTCGAGGTCGGAGGGCAGCACTGCCTCAGCTCCATAGGCCAGGAAGAAGGGTGTTAACCCTATGGATCGGTTTAGGGTCGTTCTTAGGCTCCAGAGAATTGCTGGGACCTCTGCAACCCATTGCCCGGCATACTTGTTGAGTCAGTCGAAGATGCGTGACTTAAGTCCTTGGAGGACCGTGCCATTAGCATGCTCGACCTGACCGTTAGTTCATGGATGTCCAATCGAGGCCCAGTCGATTCTGATGCCATATCCATCACTGAAGTCTAGGAACTTCTTTCCAGTGAAGTTAGTCCTATGGTTGGTGATGATACAGTTAGGAATGGCAAACTAGTAAATGATGTCGAGGAAGAATTTGACTACCTCTTCCGAGCGGATGTTGGTGATGGGCTTGGCCTCTATCCACTTGGTGAACTTGTCAACTGCTATGAGTAGGTGAGTGAAACTACCTGGGCCATATTTGAGGGGTCCCACCATGTCGAGGCCCCAGACCATGAATGGCCAGGTGATTGGGATGGTTTGGAGCTCCTACGCCAGCAAATGGGTTTGCTGAGCGTAGAACTAGCATCCTTCGCACCTACAGATGACCTCCTCCTCATCTCATAGCATGGTGGGCCAATAAAAACCTTGGCAAAAGGCTTTTCCAACCAGTGACCTTAGGGCCACGTGATGTCCATAGATCCCGGCATGGACCTCGAGGAGGAGCTACTTCCCCTGGTTGGTGGGGATGCACTTCATGAGTACCCTCGATGGACTCCTGTTTGTAGAGTTCATCACCGAGCACGATGAAGGTCCTAGCGCGTCGAGCGATCCATTGGGCCTTAGTCCTTTCGGGTAGGAGGACATCCTCGAGGAGGTATGCGAGTAGCGATGCTCGCTAGTCGGTTTGATCGAGTGCCAATACGGCATTGTTGGAGGGTGACGCCATTATGGAGGTACTAGGATCGGAGCCCTCAAGCGCTGGCTTGGCGTTGGGGTCAGAGCCCTAGGGCGCTGGCTTGGCATTGGGGTCGGAGCCCCCAGGCGTCGGCTAGGTGTCGAGGTGTGTCTGGACCGGACCTTCCAGGATGCGGGCAGATGGCTCATGGACGTCATTGATGAAGACCCCGTTTGGGGATGGATCTCGCCTGGCGGCCAATTTTGCAAGAAAATCGGTGGCATCGTTGTCCCTTCGAGGGACATAATGTAGCTCGATCCCCTAGAATTTGTCCTCAAGCTTGCGCACCTCTTGGAAGTATGCTGCCATGAGGGGGGTTTTGCAGGAGGACTCCTTCATGACCTAATCAACGACTAGTTCCGAGTCGCCACGAACGTAGTGCCACGTAGTGTTGATTGAGATGATGCGTAGTCCATTGATGAGGGCCTCATACTCTATGGCGTTGATTGAGGCTAAAAACTAGAGGCGGATGGTGTAGCGGAGCCTACTCCCATCCGGGGAGATCAGAACCACTCTAGCTCTTGAGCTGGGTGCCATTACGGACCTGTTGAAGTACATTGTCCAGTACTCATGGGTGACGTCCGAGGTCGGTAGTTGCACCTCTGTCCATTCGGACAAAATCCATGAGAGCTTGAGACTTAATGGTGGTACGGGGGATGTACCTCATGTCATGGCCCATGAGCTCGAGTGCCCACTTAGAGATCCATCCTATGGCATCGTGGTTGCGGATGATGTCCCCGAGCGGGTATGAAGTGATGACTGCGACCTCATGGTCAGTGAAGTAGTGCATGAGCTTTCGGGTCACCATCAGCATGGCATACAGGAGTTTCTGCACCTAGGGGTACCGAACCTTGGGGTTGGTGAGTACTTCACTGATGAAGTATATGGGCCGCCAGACCTTAAGTTGGTGTCCCTGGCTCCTCCCTTTCGATGACCAGCATGGCACTTACCACATGAATGCTGGCAGGTGATGTAGAGGAGAAGGGGTTCTCCCCATTCAGGACCGACGAGGATCAGGGCTGAAGTGAGGGACATTTTGAGGCTCTCTAGGGCCTGCTGAGCTTCCTCGATCCAAACGAAAGTGTTTGTCTTTTTGAGGAGCTTGTAAAGTGGCATCCCCCATTCACCGAGCCAGGGGATGAATTGACTTAGAGTGGCTAGGCAGTCGGTGAGCCTTTGTACACCCTTGACATTGCATATGGGACCCATGTTGGAGATGGCCATGATTTTTTCGGGGTTGGCCTCGATGCCGTGCTCAGACACAATGTATCCTAGCAGCTTCCCCTTTGGAACCCCGAAAACATATTTTTTGGGATTTAGCCTGATGTTGAATCATTCTGAGGTTTGCGAATGTTGTGGCCAAGTTAGTAGATCAGGTTGCAGGCTCGAGTTGTTTTACCACTATGTCATCAATCATAAGCGATCATTGGTTTTGGCCACTCGGCTTGATCAGGCTGATCGAGCGAGTCGATTTGGTCGGCAAAGCATTGCTGCATGCACCTTTGGTAGGTGGCACCTGCGTTCTTCAAGACGAATGGCATGGTTACATAGTAGTATGAACCATATGGGGTGATGAATGAAGTTGCGAGCTGATCGGACTCTTTCATCGTGATCTGGTGATATCCCAAGTAGGCATCTAGAAAGGAGAGGATCTCGCAACCTGAGATGGAGTCGACTATCTGGTCTAATGTGCGGCAAGGGGAAGTGATCCTTTAGGCACGCTTTGTTGAGGCCAGTATAGTCAACGCACATTCTCCATTTCCTAGTCTTCTTCTTGACAAGAACGGGATTGGCAAGCCAGTCGGAGTGGAATACCTCTCTGATAAATCCAGCTATTAGGAGTTTGGTGATCTCTTCGCCTATGGCCCTACGCCTTTCATCATTGAAATGACACATGCATTGCTTGGCGGGCTTCGAGCTCGGGATGAGGCATAGTGCATGCTCGGCGAGCTCCCACGGTATGCCTAGCATGTCAGAGGGCTACCATGCGAAGACATCACTGATTGGTGCATAGGAAGTCAATGAGCTCGCATTCCTATTTGGCCGGGAGCTAGGTCCTGATCCACACCATCTTGGTTGGTCAGGTGGGGTCGATTCCCACCACCTTGGTCTCCTCAAGTGAGTGGAAGGCCATCGAGGAGGTTGGTTTGTTGTAGTCTAGGGACTACTGAGGTCGATGATTCCCCGAGCCATGGGAGCTCGGACGAGTTGACTGACCGCTATGGCGAGCTCGAAGTGCTCGTGGTTGCACTGTGAAGGCATACGAAAAGGCACTGCTCATGGTGATGACATCATTCGGTCCTAGGCATCTTCAGCTTGAGGTAGGTGTAGTTGGTGATTACCATGAATTTGGCGTAGCATGGCCGCCCTAAGATAGCATGGTAGGACCCTGTGAAGTCTACCACTTCGAAGGTGAGGACCTCTGAGCGGAAGTTGGCTCGGTTGCCAAACGTGATGGGCTGATCGATCTGCCCTGAGTGGGTATGCCTATGCTCCTTAGATCACCCCATGAAAGGGAGAACCCGCAAGGTGGAGTTCCGATTAGGGGATGTGCATGGCATCAAGGGTGTCGATGTAGAGGATGTTGAGGCCACTGCCTCCGTCCATCAGCACCTTTGTGAGGTGCTTCTTGCGGACGATGGGGTCGACGATGAGTGGGTAGCATCCTGGTATTGCGACATGGGAGGGATGGTCCCTTTGATCGAAGGTGATCAGAGATTTCGACAAGCTGAGGAAGGTGGGGACGGTCCGTCTTGGTAGCGCATGCCTCCCTATAGCACACCTTGTGTTGGCGTTTCATCTAGATGCCATTAGACCTGCCGAAGATCATGATGCATTCGTCAGCATCAGGGAAAGCGTCTCCGCCCTTGCTCATCAGTGCCTCCTTTCTTGGCTGCTGCCTCCTTGTTGTCCCCTTCCTTCGGCCCACTGGCCTGTCGTAGGAAATGTTTGAGGAGCTCGCAGTCCTTGTAAAGGGGTGTTTGATGGGGTAGGCATGGTTGGTGCATGGGCTATCCATGAGTTTGTTGAAGTGGTCAGGCAGGCCCTATTGGGCATGCTTGCACGAGCGGTCAGTTGCGGCGACCAACGTGGTGTTGTCCGGTCAGCGCCGGTCCTTTTTGTTCTTCTTACCCCTCTATGTGGAGGGGCCCTCATCCTAGTCCATGCGCTTGGTCTTGCCTTTATCCTGGCCTTCATTGAAGACCGCTCTGACCGCCTCCATGCCAGAGGCATGGTTAGTGGCGATGTCGAGCAGGTCACGGGTGGTACGAGGCTTCAGGTAGCCAAGCTTGTGGATCAGGGACTCGTAGGTCATCTCAGAGAGCAAATGCGCTGATGACATCTATGTCGACGACATCAGGGAGGGAGTTGCATCATTGGGAGAAGCTGCAGATGTAATCCCGTAGGGATTCATTGGGCTCCTACTAGAAGCTCTTGAGTTCCTAGGAGTTTCCTAGGTGGACATACGTCCCCTAGAAATTTCCAACGAAGACCCTCTTGAGGTCTGCCCAGTCATGGATGCTATCGTGTGGGAGGAATTCAAGCCATGCCCGAACATGTTTCCCCATGCAGATGGGGAGATACTGAATGACGAAAAAGTCATCATCCACCCCTCCAGCTTGGTAGGCAAGCCAAAAATCTTCAAGCCAAATACCAGGGTTTGTCTCCCTAGTGTACTTGGTGATATTGGCAGGTGGTCGAAAGCACTATGGGAATGGTGCCCTCTGGATACGTCAGTCAAAAGCCTATGGTCCTAGGCCCTTGGGGCTGGGACTTCAGTCGTTTGGGCGGCGATTGTGTCTGGGGCGCATTTCACCGCTCCCCTCGATGGTTCGGTGGGGATCCGTGTTGCCTATTCTCCCTGCTGACGGGTGGATGTCATCATCATGTCTGATGTGATGCTAGTTGCTGATGATGCTGCGAGCGTCCTGGTACAGACCGAGCCGCTCGTGTACTAGCAGTCGGTGCAAAGCAGGCGCTAGGTCGAACCGAGGCGCAGCTGCTGCCTCCTGAGCCACACTTGGCGGCTATAGCGGTGAGCGGATGGAGCGATCCATCTAGCGCATCCCTGCCCCCTCGATGGGGAGAGAGGGTGCATGTTGGAGTCATGATGCGGAGCTTTCCGCTTGTTGTACGATGGTGGCTTCTACTAGAACCCGAAGGTTCTGGTAGACCGCCCACTCCTAGGGGTCGATTGGCTCGGGGACGCCATGTAGAAGCATTGCTGTAGTAGCAATGGTCTAGCTAGCCTGAGTGAACTATGGGAGGTTGTTCCCCTTGTTCATTATTTCATTTTGGACCTGGCGGGCGTGACTCCGAGCACCATCGGTCGGGTCATGCGCATGGGGCGTAGCATGTTGTACCGAGCGTGTTGGCGCAGGTGGTGGATGGTCCTGCCAACATTGTCGTAGTTCCTTGGTGTGTCCTTGCGCAAGCATGAGGGCCCCTGCATGTGGGTGCGGAGGGGTCTGAGTCCGCACAAACTCCGCAGCTACTAGTGGCTGCCCTAGAGCGTCCACATAGCGCACTCCTAGGGACGGTTGGTGGCTAGGCGCCACATTGCTGATGCTGGAGCTAGTTGCTCTCAACCTCATTATCTAGGAGTTTGTAGAAATAGGTGGGAGCATAGCTCGCCATCCCCATGAATTTGGATGTGAAAGGGGGCGGTGTCAGCATCTTTTGGAGCCCCCGAGCATATGCGTCCAGTGGAGGACGCGAGGCCATAGGGGAACCAGGTCGTGCAGTGGTTGCGATATGGACAACATGGTCCCTCAGATAATTGACGGAAGATAGTAAATAGCGAGCAAATAAAAGTATGGACATTACTCACAATGGGGTTTGAGCAAAGAGTTTGCTATGAATGAAGTGCAGATGTCGAGCCCTTGAAGTCGTCGTGTGTCCTGGAGCCAATGGAGGGAGCCCCTCCGATGGGCGTCGAAATGAGAGCCTCCTCGCGGAGGTGTAGGGCGCTGAGCCGGTAGGTGACAAAGTCCAAGCTTCCAAAGAGGAAGGCCTAGGATGGCTCAAAGACGGGTGGAACCCACATCCCAACCGGTGAGAGTGCGGGAAACTCCAGTGAGCTGAAGCGAATCGTATCACCCGAGCCCACCATGGTGAGAGTGGCAAAAAAGTGGGCCATCCGATGACCAAAAAGTGTTGAACATACAGCGTCTTCCACACATACGGCGCCAACTATCGGCTAGGAAGTGACCAACAAGTAAATATTTGTAGGTTTGCCGTACGTTGTGATCGGAGGTGGCCTAGCACTCAATGACATAGGGTTTATACTAGTTTAGGCAACGTGCCCTACATCCAGTTTGAGTCGGTCAGTGACTTTATTCCTGAGCCCACGTGCTCAGAGTTTGCAGTGGGGTTATAAACAAGAAGGAGAAAGATGGGGTGTACAAGAGGTCTGGTCGGCTCCGGTCGGAAGGGCCAAGAGCGACAGGAGCTCCACTATGAGCTGAGTGTTCAAGCATGTGCTTGAGGTCCGAACCTGGCAGTTCTATGGTTGTGAACTAGTGAACTTGGTCAATCTAATGAATCTGGAATGACTTGTATGAACTTGAATCAGCTTGGATTAACTGAGTCTCTTGGGAGAGAGCGCATCCCCTTTTATCGATGAAGGGGATGGCCTTACAAGTGAGAGGGAAGGAGTATGTTTGCTTCTAAGCCTTGTTGCCCACGTCGGTGGGTACAGGATGATGGTAGGCGCCCACAACACTGTTGGACGTCAGATGCATGTGGGAGGTCACGTCATCTTTGTTTGGGTATGGCAGGTGTCAGTACCTGCAAATACTGTTCGTGCCTAGAGGCATGTGAGGAGTTTCACAATGTTCACTCGGTATGGTAAATGTCGGCGCCCACAACACTGTTGATGCCTAGAGGCATGTGGGGGCCTTATTGTATGAGAGTTAATGACGCCCACAATACTATAGGGAAAACATCGGCGCCTAAAATACTGTTTATGTCAGGGCAGTTGTAGAGTACTATCCCTGCAGGTGTATAGGGTATGGTCCCTAGTATCGTAGTTTAACTTGTGCGCCTTGCCTTGCTTTCTCTGTTCGTTCCCTGGTCCCTTTCGAGTGGACATCCCTAGTCGGTTGGTCCCAGCTGGCTCTGACTGTGTCAGTCGGAGAAGAGCAATGAGCAAGGTTTTTGCATACCCCAGTCGGAGATGTGGTTTTGGAGTCGGAAGTAGTGTTTTGGCTAGGCCTTCCGGTCGGAGAGGCTGTTCGGAGGTGACTGGAGTCAGAGCGAGCATTCGGTCGGAGAGGTGGTCTGGAGTCAGAAAATGGGCACTCCTCCTCCTTGGCCAGACCTTCTGGTTGGCGATTGGATCACCCTTCTGGCCCACTATTTAGACTCTTGGGCTAGCCCATGCGTTGCGCGCTGTCTGCTTGGGCCAAGCCTTTGTTGGAAAGCCGGTCCGCGAGGGACCCTGGGTTTATGAACCCGATATATACCATACATTCACACATATGCACATCTTGATTTGATTGTATGATTCAACTCTCTTTGGATCCGAGGTTTGACTTTATAATATATGTATTGCAAGTATGCTCTTTCATGCTTTTTCCACTCCTATGACCTCCATATAAGCTTTAGTCGTAGGAAAAGAAAGGCATAGCATCACTATTGCCTTTGGTAAGGATCCACAAATACCACATATATTGAGAGACTTGAGAGTGTCATACAATGGAAGCTCTGAGTTCTATTTTCAAAACTTACAAAAACTCTAGAATACTGGTTGAGCAAAGAACTTGAGACATAGTGCTTGACTTGATTGTTCTGTCTTTCAATTGTTCAAGACCCAAGTGAAGGCTAAGAAGCCCCATGGTTGGAGGTAATATGGGTGAGTTTGAAAGTTAGATCGGTTCTTTCTAATATAGGGGAGAATTCTTGTTTGAACGCATGTGTACTTTAAGGAGTTGCTACGATGTTTTCAAAACTCCTGATCAATTTTTGCTAAGTTTAATTGTGCTAAGGGACTAGCAAAGGTTAAGCTTGGGGGAGCTTTTTGATGGTAGTTAACAACCATTATAAACCATCAAAGAAACATGAATAAGGGCATAAATATGATCACCAACAAAGGTCTAGGGATTTAAACTAATAAATTCCATGAGTTTTGGTGAATCTGTATTTTCTATAGGGTTTAACCAGAAAACCATCAAGGTGGACCTACATGTCAGATTTAATTACACTTATCCACCATGAAATGGACACTAGAAGGTTCTAGAGGACACCAGAGGACTACATGCCTGAGGCAAAGAAGCAGAGGCTACCCGGTGGGGCCGGTCGAGCCCACCTGTAGGCCACCAAGCCCCTGGGCCCACCTATCAATCTCCACTGTTGCAATGTCGGTTCTCCACCAGCTCCTATGTTGCATCTATGTCATTCCTTAAGTCGGTTTGCTCCAAGGGCTCATGTTTGACTGCTTCGGCCTATATATACCAGCCCCTGCCACCCCCTAGAGGCATCAAGTCAATTGAGAAGACAGAAATCCTAATCATCATCAGAGCTCCACCATATTCTAGGGCATAGCTAGTTCGGTTAGGTCTAGACAGAGGCAAGTAGGCTTCGCTTGGATTCCTGATCATGTCAAGAGCATGGTTTGGTATAATCCTTGTACCCCTCTCTTTTGTATCTTCATTATTTTTATATGCTTGCTACAATTGTTATGACAATATTAGTATTCATCTTATTTATGTTCTTTGTTATAATGTTCATCATCTACTTTGATTATATACTTAGTATAGCTAGTTTATCATTATGTTTATGCATAAGTTTCGCAAAGCGCTCACTACAAAGTACAAGGGGTGAGTGGTTGTCGGCGCTGAAAATATGGTAGCCGCGCCAGGTGGACACGCAACAAGCTGGAATGATCTAGAGATCTACCTGGCTTCAACATAGGACTAGTCAATCCTACGAATTCCAAGGGCATGCTAGTCAATTTGACCTACAATTGACAAGGAGAGAAAGTTTATCAGTAATTTAGGGTAGAACATGCCAGTTTTGCCCAGACAGTTCCAAGTGTGCCACTTCAGGAGCAACCAGACGGGAAGATCGACTAAATAGCCGATACGAGAAGAAATCGACTGTTGAGGAATGCGATGTTCATGGGTCATGACTGATTTATGATAACAAGTACAATGCACCCAGATATAAGTAACATCATCAACTAGGTAGATATAACCAGTGTAAAGCATTGAGCCGATAAGTTTGACGAGAAGAGATATAACATGCGAACAAATTGACTGTCTAGTACAAATGAATCTAAAACGCTCTAAATCTGATTTGGTACCATCAACTAGTGAGGTTCGATCAAATTGATATAGCTATGATAATGATAACAAACTAAAGCCAAAGAATCCATAAAACCATCTATATATTGACAGGTTCATGAAAAACATGCTATATGTGTGAAAGCACAGGCGAATCAACTAAAATAGTCGATTCAAGTACAAAAGGGATTACATCATGTGAATAATCGACTGTTTAATATGGACAGACCTATAAACTCATCAAATCTAACATGTTATCCTAAACAGTGGGGTTCAACCAGATCGATGGCAGCCATGATAAAGATAATAGATCAAACCTTTAAAATAAATAGATCTATTCACATTTAATGGAATCATGAAGACACACTATAAGTGTTAAAAGTATGGGCAATCGGCTATTTAGCCAATACAGGCATAGCAAACAGCCAAGGTCACGCCTGGTCGAAAGCAAATCTACCAACTAGCATACTTCGATCTAAAGTGCTAATAGTGGGGATCGATCAGATTGTTATAGCCATAATAGCGAACTATAGACCAGATTCAACCAGCTAGTAAACCTTCACAAGATCAGACATGCCTTAGCTATGTACTATGCATGATCAAGACCGAAGTAGAATGGCCGATAAAACATAATCCCGTCATTTATAGTAAGAACCATCGCAATGTGACAAAATAAATGATGGACTAAAAGGATGTAAGGCCAATCTAGATTGATCTCATTCGGGTAGGTTGATATTGCTGAAACTAAGGACAACAAGGACATCAGCAAGATCGGTAACTTAATGAATCTACCTGAAGGATGTCACCCTTAGGTAGAGCTGATAACTTGACCTTAATCTAATTCGAGTAGTAGAGGTCGAACTTAACTGATGCAGCCATACTTGAACTAGATAAGGATCGATAACTAACTTATACTAGAGCTCATAAGAGGTCAGCCAGACCGATGCAGCCTTACAAATAAAGGTATAAGCCATGACGGTACTTACAAACAAGCCAGAGGTCGATCGAATCGATGCAGCCCTACTTGTTGAAGAACTCACCAAGATCTACAACACTCCTACTCCTAAGGGTTGGCGTGAAGGCGAAAAAAGTAATTAGGTATTGATTGATTGGATCCTTTTACAATAACCGGGGTCCAATAGTTTATACCTAGAACTTAAACATGAATCCTACTCAAACACGACTTATTACAATCTTTGAAATAAAAGAAAACATTCCTAATTTAAGATAACTTGGACCTTAATCCTTTCCTTTTTGTAGAGTCCAACATATCTTCCTCCCTTGACGCCATTCCGTACGTAGTCCGTTGATATTGTCTACTGACGTCATTTATAAAATAGTCAATTCTAACACTACATCAAAACTAGCTGACCTTGGTTCACAGCTGATCGATCCCTTGATGATACAATTTTATAAGCCTTGTGGTCCCTGCGTTCTTCTTTCCCTAAATTTTGGTGTAAACACATGCCCCCCAATTTTGGGATAAAAGTAATTTTATTCCAAAATTACCACATCTATACCCCCTATGGGTCTGTAGTCATAGGTAGAGAACCTTGATCTAGGGCCTATAGACATCCTTGCCTGCTTATGAGCCTATACTTTAAGGCTTCACGATAGCACTATTGCTTCACGGGCGCTTAGATTCAATCTTCCAGACCCACTATAATGCTTATCCGACCCTAGTGAGAGCAACCCAATGACTCAGTCATGTTTCCCTTCTGCTTGTCTCCTCAAGTGCCCTTGGCTCTGCTAGACCCTCCATGGTCTAATTCCTTAATATGAGGGCCTTGAGTGGTTAGAAAAATTCTTGTGCATAGGGCAATTGTGTCGATCATTTCAGTGCCTTATCGAGCAAGAGGATCAGCTACTATGGTTAGAAGAATTCTTGTAATGTCACCTGAGTTTTCTCACTATCAGCGCAAAGCTGTCCTAGTGTTTGCAAGGGTTCAAATGTGTGGACACCTTCCCCTTGTTCACTTTATCAAGTGCTCATGCCGAGACATCGGTTGGATATATGGGCATCTTTTTAGCATGCAGCCTTTTCTCTCCCCTGATGCTACTTCTATCAGTGGGCCGATATGACTCAGTCCATGATGACCTTAGGCCTTATGGGGATCCAGACTCCCTTCAATCCAAGGAAGTTTTAGTGGGTTGATCATCGATTAATGTATACTTTTTGTATCAATCCCACGGTATCTGTAATTATGGGAAGCAATCAGTCTAAATCTGTTTTGCTTCTAGGAACCATTCCCTGAATTTCTAGAGTTTTGATCAATTTCCATAACTGACTTCAATTCCAGAACCCGGATGAAGCCTATCTTCTCACCTCCCAGGCTATATATACGGGCGATGGTTGCGGATCAAAAAACAACCTATTTTCGTTCCAAACCTTCTATGTCTTTGGTGCGATTTGCTTTCTAATAGGCTCAAAGACATGGAGAACAGCAAGAGGTGTGCTGAAGAGGCCCTTGATGAGTCTGTGCCACCACACCAGTGTCTTCGTCGCTAGGAGAATGCAACCCATGATCTTGGGCGGATGGACCTTCATCTGAATGCGCTGCAGGATGCTCTTAACATTTTAGGAACGTAGGGCCGACTCCACTCTAGCGAGGCTGGTCGAGGCCAAGGCTAGAATCATGGGTGAGATATCCACCACAATCTTCTATTTTTCTTAGTTTTGTCTTCAAGATCTTGATTATCCCACCTTTGAATCCTTTTAGACCTATCGGCCTAGTTGGAAAGTCTTCGATCAGCTACAGAGTATGCGATAGGATTTGTTAATGCTAGGGGTGTCATGCCAGTGATCCGTCTATATGATGTCCCAAACCATGTTAGCTTGTAACACACTAGGTGTTTGTCACCAGTTAAGCAATGGGTTTGAGCTCAAACATGACATGTCAAGTGGTAATGAAGGTGTCAAGATCAAATCTACAAGAGGAGCTCCAACTTAAAGTTGGACAACACACCTTTACCTACATGATGCCTCTTTTCAAATGTATGCTTGAATAATGTTAAACACACCTCCCTCATGTCCATCACCTTAGTATCAATCTCTCTTGAACATTGGAAAAGTTTTGTGAAGTTTGGAATCAAGAAGTCACATGAAATGACAAGTTATGTCCTTGCCTGAATTGTTTTATAAAGTGGATGGAAACCTATGAAGTCAACCAAACCTTGGTACCTTGCTCAAACAACTCTACTTGCACTCATGAACAAAAGTTATGAAGGGTTCATGTTGAGCAGGTGGCTAGAAAATGCTCTAATAGATCAAAAAGTGTGATTTAAGCTTTATAGTGATGCTACATTGACTTGGTTTGAACTACTAGCTTAGAGTGTTTGCATGGTAGTGGAACCTAAATAAAAGTTGGAGTCCATGTTGTGTACAACAAACTTTATGTTTGGACCAAGAGCTAGATCAGCTTGTAAGAAAGTCAAACTGAGGCTCAAACTTTGAATCAGCAGCTGTTTTCAGCACTTGAAATTTGGATAAGTCTGGGATGACTGAATGCATGATTTTAGTTTTCGTGTACCCCACTTTAGATCCCTTTATCTATCAACCCAAGACGAATTAGACTTTGATGCTTTAAGAAAAGTTGGAGCTATTGTGTAGCTCTACAACTTTGATTACTACGGATTGTGCCAAAACTAAGTGGTTTAGGAGATATGGAGGGATGAACATCAGGCTTCAGTGGTATTTTTGGGGTGGTATTAGAATTTTGAATCTGGATGATGCAGTGGCTGACCGGTCATAGGGTTTCGGCGCTGTGTGGCCCTCTGGTGTGCCCGTCGCTCGCCACCTCATGACCGTGCTTATGAAAACAGAGACCTGGCGCCCTCAGCTCTCTCTCTGGCTCACTCGCTCGCCCTCCCTCCCACCCTTCGCTCCCTCTCGCTGTCTCGCCTGCCATGGTAGATGAGTGAAGCCCCACTACCGCCGCGTCCTACTGCTCTGCTCGTCTGTGGCGCGAGCCAAGAGCGCTACCACCTCCACCTTTGCCTTCTCCCTTGCCCCGCGCCATTTGCTCGACCGCGCCACCGCCTACAGCTTGCGGCCACCGGAGCTGCTCGCACACCGCCGCCACGGCTGCTGCTACTCCCATGGCTGGGCCGCCTCAGGCAGTCGCTGGCCTGTCCGGACTCTCCCTCGGCCACGCGCGGGCCTGGGCAAGCAGCGCCCCCGCCGCTCGTTGCCGGTAGGGCTGCTGACCGGCAGGAATCAAGTTGCCGTCGAGCTCCTCTGCTCCAACCGTGACCAGGGATCTCGCACAAGAATTTGAAGAAAGGGAGGGATCTAACTGCGAAGCCATGACTCATTTGAATAGTGCCCCTAAGGACCTCTTTGCTGTAGTTTAATTAATGTTTTCTGCAGGGACCTCGATGTAAGACTTACATGTCTTTTCTTTTGTTTTTACAGATTTGAATGATGAACTTTGAAAATTTGTAGTAATTTGTAGAAAAATTATAAAATAGTAAATGAGGACTTTTTGGAATCCTTGCAAAATTTTCTATGCAGTAGATCTATAATATTGCGTGTTTTAGTTTAAAGTTTTAGCTGTAAAAATAGATTTGTGCAGTAAGGTTGTAATGCTAGTTGAATTTGTTATTTTCCATAACTGCAGATCTATGGCTCCAAATGAAGTGAAATTTTTGTGGCATGCTACTCATGTGATAGTTGATGTGTGGTAAAAATTTCATAAGTATTGGATGAAGTATGAGTGAGTTATTGGTTTATCTCGCTCTCACATGATTTCCTGCAATAGCAAATTGTCTTTTTTGTAGAGGCAGCTATACTTATGCAAATGGTATGAAATTTGTACAGTAGACTATTGAGAGAATATGTGAGCTACTGTAATTTTTGTAGAATTTATTGTGCATTTTTGGAATATGTTCATAAATACACCTTGATGTCTAAATAAATTAAGAAATGCTTTAAGAAAATTTATTTAGAGGTGAGCACCATGCTTTCTGGTGTTCTTTAGTCATGTGTGAAATTATGGTAAAGTTGGTTTTGCCCAATTATGTGTTTGTAACATAAATTAATAATTATTTTCTTGCCGATGTGGTTTATGGACAGATCTGGTAACTTAGCAATGTTCTTCATGATAATGTGCTTTGTTGTGAAACTTGTTTATACAAAAGTTGTAGATAATTCATGTATCTAGCTTCTGTTAAAATTTGGTGTCATTTGGCCAAGTAGTTTGGGAGTTATGCCTGTTTAAAGTTGAGTTCCAGAAATGGCTGCTCTCTGTCAATTGTGGATCAGTTTCTGTAAATGGGTATATTTGACTTAGTTAACTTGAGAATCATGCTCAGATGATTAAAGATGAATTATAGAAAATTTCATAAGCTTTTCCAGAATGTCTTGTTGCATGGCTATTGGATTTGTATAACTCTAGTTACGATCCAAACCTGAAGCTATTGTTTCCAGTCCAGAAATAGACATATGCTAGTTGTGGTTGTTTATTCCATGTGTTGCTAAGTGTGGCTTATGCCATTGTTGATGGTCAAGTTATGATACTTGTGACCATGTTAAACTTGTGTCATGCTTGATGTGCTTGCTCTCTATAGTTAGTTGTGTGATGTTAGTTAAATAGCTATTGGTGTCTATGTCTTGCATAATCTTGTGTTTGTCTTGAATGCTTATGTGATGCATCTTGTGTTACCCTTCATCACATTCATACACATGCATATTGCATCTCATTTAGGTATGCTAGATGAACCACATGAAGGATGTGCACCATGCTTTCTGGTGTTCTTTAGTCATGTGTGAAATGATGGTAAAGTTGGTTTTGCCCAATTATGTGTTTGCAACATAAGTTAATAATTATTTTCTTGCCGATGTGGTTTATGGACAGATCTGGTAACTTAGCAATGTTCTTCATGATAATGTGCTTTGTTGTGAAACTTGTTTATACAAAAGTTGTAGATAATTCATGTATCTAGCTGCTGTTAAAATTTGGTGTCATTTGGCCAAGTAGTTTGGGAGTTATGCCTGTTTAAAGTTGAGTTCCAGAAATGGCTACTCTCTGTCAATTGTGGATCAGTTTCTGTAAATGGGTATATTTGACTTAGTTAACTTGAGAATCATGCTCAGATGATTAAAGATGAATTATAGAAAATTTCATAAGCTTTCCAGAATGTCTTGTTGCATGGCTATTGGATTTGTATAACTCTAGTTACGATCCAAACCTGAAGCTGTTGTTTCCAGTCTAGAAATAGACATATGCTAGTTGTGGTTGTTTATTCCATGTGTTGCTAAGTGTGGCTTATGCCCTTGTTGATGGTCAAGTTATGATACTTGTGACCATGTTAAACTTGTGTCATGCTTGATGTGCTTGCTCTCTATAGTTAGTTGTGTGATGTTAGTTAAATAGCTATTGGTGTCTATGTCTTGCATAATCTTGTGTTTGTCTTGAATGCTTATGTGATGCATCTTGTGTTACCCTTCATCACATTCATACACATGCATATTGCATCTCATTTAGGTATGCTAGATGAACCACGTGAAGGATGTGATGTGGAGCCGAACTCGAAGATTGGGTTTGGTGGATCTATCCTGAAGATGGAAGGACTAAGCAAGTGCTAAGACCGAAGATGTCACCAAAACGGTGCAAGTGAACTAAACTGACTTGTGTCGGATCCCAGGCAAGCCCCGGAGCATTCTAAGTCTCCCCGTATTTTACAAATATTACTCAAGTTCTTATGATTGATGCATTAAGTTATAAGAGTTGATTGGAACCACTCGATGCATATGAATTCCTTGTCCAGAAATACTACCTTTAACCCGGTATAGGTCCAGGATCGAATATATGCTTAGCCATGCTTAGACCGGTAGAAGTCAGGTGATTTTCTGTCACCTGCGAGATATAGGTGGATACCGGAGCACGGTTGGCTATATTTGCTATCGTGGAACAGAACCATGGGGTAAAAGAAAATCGAGGTCGGGTGAAGTCTATGCGTAGGATGACTCATGTGATTCTGTCTGTGCCGATTAAGGACCGTACCGTTGTTGGCGCTTCTGACAAGATTGAACACATGCCTATCACTTAGCTGGCTAGATAACTTATTCCGACCGCGAAGCCGAGTGGCTCAACTCAGGTCGGGCCCCGTTCTATTGTGCGCTCCTTGCGGGGGATGATCTGACTGAGCCCAAGGGCAGGCTAGGCCTGAACGTCCTAGCATTTGGTGTCCCAGATTGTGCGGCGCGATATGGACCCACGAAATGTGTACCTGAGTTGTACCAAAGGAGACCTAAGGCTGCCTTTGTATGGTATGCCTGGGTTTGTGTTAGGAATAAATTCCCAGCTGGTTGAAATCGATTCGAATCGCCGTCTCTCCCGGATAGTGAGAAACTTGGCTAGTCCCAACATCGTAGTAATTGGATTATGGCCTGTGATGGTTCGGATAAACATGGAATTACTATACCTGCTATGGTTACTATTGTATGCTCTAAAAAGATATACCACATATTTGGCACAGGATAGTTGCTAATCTAGAGATGGATAGTTATAATTAACTTGATGACAGAATTATAATTGTATAATTGAGTTAATCGCTTTTTATGCAAAATGTTGTCAATCTACCTCCACTTATAAAGCCTTGCATACTCCTTGGAGTCAATTTTATTTCTAGTTAAGATGGGTAAGTCTAACTGAGTACATTCGAGTACTCAGGGTTTATCCCACCATGTTGCAGGTGAGGTTTTGGCCTGGATGAAGATGGTGGTTAACCACCAGGCTCGGTGACTCTATATTTCCTTCTCATCTACATGCTTTTGTCTGAGGATGTCACTTATGCTAGCAATGTATTTGGAACTCATATTAATGTAATCATTTGAAAGTTATGTTGTTTTCACTAATCGGTTTTGAAATCCAAACTTGTACTATTATTTATGAACATATTTGTAATATTGTTTCCACTGCAACTCTACGTATGTGATGTGTATTTGCTTAATCCCGTGATCTTGGTTGTGATGTTGATTTACCGAGGTCCTGCATGACACTCAGTAGACTACCAGGTTTATATAAGTGAGAGTATGCGCGTGTCAACATGTTAAGCAAGGACAGCCGTACTTGATCTTGTATAAATTGGGTGGTTCCGTCACAGCTGGTATCAGAGTGAGATTTAGCATAATACTATCATGTACATAGTTTTTAAAGCCAAGTTTTGGTTTTAAAAAGCCTATTTTAACTAAAACTTTAGCTACAGGCTAATTTATCAAAACTTATTTACAAAATTATGCTAGCGGCGTCCTCCTTTATGCCCAGTTAAGGACTATTAGGTGGTTATCTAAGCACTAACTTTGGGGGATGTACTTTATTGCAATTTTTACTTTCGTCGTCCATACGGCGTGCTATTGTATGGATGCCATTCACTTGAATGGTAATGTATGGATCAATTTCCTCTACTGTCCAGGTAAGTGTGAGTTGTGAGAGCATAACCGTCCAACTATCGATCTAGGGGAGAGTTAGTTATGGTTACTGGAATATTTACATATTACACACATGTATATATGAAGGTACTTAATTGTGGGTATATCTATCGGGTAGCTATGGATACCGAAGTATATATATCTGGGGATATATATATGGAGAGTATCTTAGTTTACTGCTTTCATTGTGTGCTTATTTATCTCTTGTGGGGATGGGCTGCAATGAATTTGCCTACAGGTATGCTAACCACGAATGCGTAGATTGAATGTAGCTGAATGACTAGCTATATCGAGAGAGTACGTGTTATGCCACCGACATAGAACGTGATTGCTGCCTTAGGCTGGCAATTTTGTGAGGACGAATAGGACGAGCATGCATCATGATTGTGCTTGTGCATAAATATGCTTCCCTCACCTTGTTCTAATACTAAGTAACTTATGATCAATGTGATGCTACTATTTTCCTTGTGTGAAGCTAGACAAAGTGCCTTGTTCCATGCCGCTTGAATAGCTGTGCTTGAAGATAGTGCGTGATTAGCTTTACCTTGTATGTTTGCTTCTAAAGGAAATAGATGACAAGTTAAAATTTAGCAAAAGGTTCACCCCTTTGAAAACTAAATTGCTAAATGTAATGTAAAACTTGTTTTGTAGAGATATCCACCTACTCAGTAAAAAGGAATTAAAAGATAACAATACTTTACCACTATGTTTTGCATGATATGTGTAGCCAGTGTTGTTGTAGGTGACTACTTGTTAGGTGCGAGCTTTGTGCTTAGTAATAGTCGCTTAAGCTAATTAGATTGAGTATTTCGAAATGCTTGCTTAAGACCATGATGTAGGTGTGGATGCTCATTATCTAGGTAGTGCCGTAGCTATCACTCCTTTTGTCCTCGGTAAGCATACGAGTGTTGAAGAGCGCTATCCTGGGGCAACATCCTAGTTTTGATGATCTCATGGTTGTCATCTCCAATTAAGTTCTCTCTTAGCAGCCTGAGCCTGTTCACGTGGTTGCTAGCCCTTGAATGTTGTGCTACGAGGACCTTTATCCATGCCTTTGCTTGACCTTAGGCCCAAGTTTAGTTCCCTTGAATGCCTACATGTGTCGTGGTTGTCTTCGCTCCTATGGGGGTGTACTCTACTCAAAAATCTTTGTCGAGCCTTATTGCTCTTTCCTCTACTGATGAGCTAGTGCAACGATAATCGCTATCTACCCTGGCTTTGGAAACTTTTCCTCACTAGATCATGTCGTTGCTTTATCAACTGAATTCTTAGTCAGTGCCTTGGCTCTATCCCTCGAATCTCATTTGCTTTGTCTCCAACTCTTCCAAGTCTCTAGGATGTTATTAGTCTTGATCTCATGTTGCTGCTCGGCAAGACCAAATCACATGTTAAACTTTAGCTGGTAATCACTTTGGTGGACACAAGGCATATATGGAAATTTGGTAAGAGTCCCCTGCTATGTTGTCTTCGACAATTAGGCTATGCTCTCTTGCATTGTGTTTTGATCTTTGGATCCCCTGCTTGTTGACTCCTAACCTTGTGACTACCTTTGTTTGCTATCCCTCCTTCGCATAGTGCTTGCTCCTATGCAACCCTAATTTGTGCCATGTGAGATTTCTTGTGGGTTGTATGTTCAGTAATGGTGCCACGATTAGTGATCTACGGTGCCGCGACAAAACTAGGAGCCTCCTGTGGGTGCACACACAAGGCTGTGCTACTCAGCATGTGCTGGTTTCGAGGTTTCTAGTCATGATCCATTGCAGAACTACACCGATTTGTTATTTTCACGTGAGCTCTTCCTTGGTTATCTCTCCTTATCATGTCAAGAGATCTATATGTCGAACTAGATGCAATAGGACTCCCTTTTGAAGTCGTCCAACTGTTAACCTTTGAAGAACAGGTCACTAACAGGAGCATAAACAGACTGCAAGAGGTGGTAGACAAGTGACTCTACTCGACGTGACTGTCCCTGTAACGACGCCGGTCATCTAGTGAGCAACTTATGTCATTTTCGTTGGATCAGAAAGGTGCACCACACTTAAGGTTGAACAAGTTATCAGTCGGATGATAAATGGACCAAGATATTATGTGTTGTAATAGGTCACCTAGTATATATGAGTTCCTATCCAAGTTCTCAATCTTTAGGTGCATAAGGATCACATAGACGAACTGACCTTCTTTGGTGTGACCCCTTTCTGCTGACTTCAATGGCGACCAACCGTTATGCTTCAACCAAAATTTTTATTATCAAGAGTGAAGATTTGGAACCTTTTTAGTGTTGAGAGACAACTGATTAGTTGCTAGTAGGAAGGTTAATCTCCAGCTAGGTAACGACTCTTTGGTAACTTCAAAGGCCAGATCTCACAGAACAATGTTAAGCGAAGAAACAGCAAAACCAGTCAGCAATGCTAGTACTGCTTTCTTCTCCGAGCCCTGTGCTATCAAGTCAATTCCATCTTGGACAAACACATAGATAGTACGAGACGTTGTATCGGCGATGTAAGGAGCTAGAGAAAGCATATCCCTAGTTTCGATCAGCATCATTGTGCCCCTAGGTACCTACAAACGGATTTGTTTGAGGCTCTATTGGGCGAGGTGCCAGAGAATATTTAGAAATGGTTCCTTATCTATATAGGGATGCCCTCCCTATGGAGTAATGCTTTGCGCCCTGTGAAAGTAGCCCACAAGTCCAATGTTTGTGCATCATTGAGTTGGTGTCTAAATCAACGGTTGAGGTTGTTTCCTAAGAGGCATGTAAGGAAAAATCCTAGCCTCCATCCTCAGCAAGAAAGCTACCGCGGTTATAAAGAGAAGAACGAGAAATCTGTCCAGATTTTAGGGTACAAAACCAAACATCTTCAAGTCAACGATTAGTGACTCAAACGTGGTTGGAATGGCCTCAAACTTTGGTGACCCTATTCCTCACTTAGGACAGGTCGATGCCTCAAGTTTGTTTGAGTATTGGTTGAGTAAAACATCGGATTTGAGAGATATCTTGTCGGCTCGGTTTGCTGCCATTTCAGAACAGAGCAGTTTTGGTAGAAGAATTGTTTGAATGGTCAAACGGTGTTCTGGTTGAGTTGAATTTTGGTGAGTAGTTAGAAGACCCATGGATCTACATGCCCACCAAAATTTGTGCATATTGGAGCAGTAGTTTGTGAGATATGAACAGAAGACCGAAGAGTACAGAATCTGCAATTTCGCTGTGACTGCGATCATCCTTTGCATTAGACGGTTGTGTTTGTCATTCATGCCAAGAAATTACAACTTGTAGGTGTATTGTTGTTTGACAACCCTCCATACCCTTGAGAAGACTAATTGCACCCCTGTGTGCCTTGCTTTTGCCCTCTTAGATCAGCAATGCGTGAGCAGTCAAGGTGTTCTAGAAGTCAAATTGTGCCCTTGCAATTCGAAAGTAATTGGAAAGGTGTCAAACCATAGATTTTTGGATTATGGTTTTTGAGATATTGATTGGTCTAAGAATGGAGGCCTCGATGTCAAATATAGTTTAAGAAAGCTAGTTTTGCTACGATGCAACTTGCTGTGCAACTGCACCACAAAGGCAAATTGTACTCAACCTGCCTAGTAGTGAACTAGTCCCTAGTTTTGTGATTACCTGCAACTTGTGTTGTCCTCCAAGCCTCGCTAACATCCTTCTACGTCAATGGTTCTCCAATGCCGACATGCCTTTGGTACCTTATATGTGTTTTTACCCAATAGGTTGCATCAGATTCAACCCAGATCACTGTTGCAACTTGGATCCAAAGGCTCCCTAAGGAATGATCATCGAGAACATTGAGCCAATAGAGTCAGCTATTACGTTTACCACTCACTCAGCAGACTCAGACCATATAATATTGTTATCAGAGAAAGAGAACTGCACACATGGAACCATTGCAACGAGTATCCTTCAGAAGATTATGATCTAGTGCAAAGCCCATATGGTCTGTGCTATATCCACTAGGAAAGTAGATGTTACAAGTATTTAGTCTACGCTTGAATCACTCTTCGTACATCGAGGACTGAGGTATGCAGGACATTGCTATCTTGGATTCCTCCCAATGTAACAATGCTTTATGGACGCCAAAGGAGGAAATTCTTCAGACAACAGCTTATGACAAAGAGCAAGTATCAGAAAATGTCGTGACCAAATTAGCCTCTCTGATACTCCGAAGTTAAGTAGCCTAATGCTATCACTGAATGTTGGAAACTGGATGACAAGTTTCTCTTCCCTTAAAAGTCTTTCGCACCAAATCTTGGGACGCGATTCCTTTAAGGGGGAGGTCTGTAACACCCCTAGGTGTTTGTCACCAGTTAAGCAATGGGTTTGAGCTCAAACATGACATGTCAAGTGGATAATGAAGGTGTCAAGATCAAATCTACAAGAGGAGCTCCAACTTAAACTTGGACAACACACCTTTACCTACATGATGACTCTTTTCAAATGTATGCTTGAATAATGTTAAACACACCTCTCTCATGTCCATCACATTAGTATCAATCTCTCTTGAACATTGGAAAAGTTTTGTGAAGTTTAGGAATCAAGAAGTCACATGAAATGACAAGTTATGTCCTTGCCTGAATTGTTTTATAAAGTGGATGGAAACCAATGAAGTCAACCAAACCTTGATACCTTGCTCAAACAACTCTACTTGCACTCATGAACAAAAGTTATGAAGGGTTCATGTTGAGCAGGTGGCTAGAAAATGCTCTAATAGATCAAAAAGGGTGATTTAAGCTTTATAGTGATGCTACATTGACTTGGTTTGAACTGCAGCTTAGAGTGTTTGCATGGTAGTGGAACCTGAATAAAAGTTGGAGTCCATGTTGTGTACAACAAACTTTATGTTTGGACCAAGAGCTAGATCAGCTTGTAAGAAAGTCAAACCGAGGCTCAAACTTTGAATCAGCAACTGTTTTCAGCACTTGAAATTTGGCTAAGTCTGGGATGACTGAATGCATGATTTTAGTTTTCGTGTACCCCACTTTAGATCCCTTTATCTATCAAACCAAGACGAATCAGACTTTGACGCTTTAAGAAAAGTTGGAGCTATTGTGTAGCTCTACAACTTTGATTACTACGGATTGTGCCAAAACTAAGTGGTTTAGGAGATATGGAGGGATGAACATCAGGCTTCAGTGGTATTTTTGGGGTGGTATTAGAATTTTGAATCTGGATGATGCAGTGGCCGACCGGTCATAGGGTTTCAGCGCCGTGTGGCCCTCTGGTGTGCCCATCGCTCGCCACCTCATGACCGTGCTCGTGAAAATAGAGACCTGGCGCCCTCAGCTCTCTCTCTGGCTCACTCGCTCGCCCTCCCTCTCGCCCTTCGCTCCCTCTCGCTGTCTCGCCTGCCATGGTAGATGAGTGAAGCCCCATTGCCGCCACATCCTACTGCTCCGCTCGTCTATGGCGCGAGCCAAGAGCGCTACCACCTCCACCTTTGCCTTCTCCCTTGCCCCACGCTGTTTGCTCGACCGCGCCACCGCCTATAGCCTACAGCCGTCGGAGCTGCTCGCATGCCGCCGCCATGGCTGCTGCTGCTCCCATGGCCAGGCAGCCTCAGGCAACCGCTGGCCTGGATGGCCTCTCCCTCGGCCATGCGCGGGCCTAGGCAAGCAGCGCCCCTGCCGCTCGCCGCCGGTAGGGCCGCTGACTAGCGGGAATCAAGTTGCCATCGAGCTCCTCTACTCGAACCGTGACCAGGGATCTCGCGCAAGAATTTGAAGAAAGGGAGGGATCCAACTGCGAAGCCATGACTCATTTCAATAGTGCCCCTAAGGACCTCTTCACTGTAGTTTAATTAATGTTTTCTGCAGGGACCCCGATGCAAGACTTACATGTCTTTTCTTTTGTTTTTACAGATTTGAATGATGAACTTTGAAAATTCGTAGTAATTTGTAGAGACATCATAAAATAGTAAATGAGAACTTTTTGGAATCCTTGCAAAATCTTCTATGCAGTAGATCTATAATATTACATGTTTTAGTTTAAAGTTTTAGCTGTAAAAATAGATTTGTGCAGTAAGGTTGTAGTGCTAGTTGAATTTGTTATTTTCCATAACTGCAGATCTAGGGCTCCAAATGAAGTGAAATTTTTGTGGCATGCTACTCATGTGATAGTTGATGTGTGGTAAAAAATTCATAAGTATTGGATGAAGTATCAGTGAGTTATTGGTTCATCTCACTCTCACATGATTTCTTACAATAGCAAATTGTCTTTTTTTAGAGGCAGCTATGCTTATGCAAATAGTATTAAATTTGTACAGTAGACTATTGAGAGGATATGTGAGCTACTGTAATTTTTGTAGAATTTATTGTGCATTTTTTGTATATGTTCATAAATACACCTTGATGTCTAAATAAATTAAGAAATGCTTTAAGAAAATTTATTTAGAGGTGAGCACCATGCTTTCTTGTGTTCTTTAGTCATGTGTGAAATGTTGCTAAAGTTGGTTTTGCCCAATTATGTGTTTGCAACATAAGTTAATAATTATTTTCTTGCCGATGTGGTTTATGGACAGATCTGGGAACTTAGCAAAGTTCTTTATGATAATGTGCTTTGTTGTAAAACTTGTTTATACAAAACTTGTAGATAATTCATGTATCTAGCTGCTGTTAAAATTTGGTGTCATTTGGCCAAGTAGTTTGTGAGTTATGCCTGTTTAAAGTTGGGTTTCAGAAATGGCTGCTCTCTATCAATTGTGGATCAGTTTCTGTAAATGAGTGTATTTGACTTAGTTAACTTAAGAATCATGCTCAGATGATTAAAGATGAATTGTAGAAAATTTCATAAGCTTTCCAGAATGTCTTGTTGCATGGCTATTGGATTTGTATAACTCTAGTTACGATCCAAACCTGAAGCTGTTGTTTCCAGTCCAGAAATAGACATATGCTAGTTGTGGTTGTTTATTCCATGTGTTGCTAAGTGTGGCTTATGCCCTTGTTGATGGTCAAGTTATGATACTTGTGACCTTCTTAAACTTGTGTCATGCTTGATGTGCTTGCTCTGTATAGTTAGTTATGTGATGTTAGTTAAATAGCTATTGGTGTCTATGTCTTGCATAATCTTGTGTTTGTCTTGAATGCTTATGTGATGCATCTTGTGTTACCCTTCATCACATTCGTACACATGCATATTGCATCTCATTTAGGTACGCTAGATGAACCACGTGAAGGATGTGATGTAGAGCCGAACTCAAAGATTGGGTTTGGGGGATCTATCCCGAAGATGGAAGGACTAAGCAAGTGCTAGGACCGAAGATGTCACCAAGACGGTGCAAGCGAACTGAACTAACTTGTGTCGGATCCCAGGCAAGCCCCGGAGCATTCTAAGTCTCCCCGTATTTTACAAATATTACTCAAGTTCTTATGATTGATGCATTAAGTTATAAGAGTTGATTGGAACCACTCGATGCATATGAATTCCTTGTCCAGAAATACTACCTTTAACCCAGTATAGGTCCAGGATCGAATATATGCTTAGCCATGCTTAGACCAGTAGAAGTCAGGTGATTTCCTGTCACCTGCGAGATATAGGTAGATACCGGAGCACGGTTGGCTATATTTGCTATCGTGGAACAGAACCATGGGGTAAAAGAAAATTGAGGCTGAGCAGATTCTTTGCGTAGGATGACTCATGTGATTCCGTCTATGCCGATTAAGGACCATACCGTTGTTGGCGCTTCTGACAAGATTGAACGCATGCCTATCACTTAGCTGGCCGGATAACTCGTTCCGACCACGAAGCCGAGTAGCTCAACTCAGGTCCGGCCCCGTTCTGTCATGCGCTCCTTGCGGGGGGCGATCAGACTGAGCCCAAGGGCAGGCTAGGCCTGAACATCCTGGCATTTGGTGTCCCAGATTGTACGGCGCGGTACGGAACCACAAAATGTGTACCTGAGTTGTACCAAAGTGACCTAAGGCTGCCTTCACGTAGTATGCCTGGGTTTGTGTTAGGAATAAATTCCTAGCTGGTTGAAATTGATTTGAATCGCCGTCTCTCCCGGATAGTGAGAAACTTGGCTAGTCCCAACATCGTAGTAATTGGATTATGGCATGTGATGGTTCGGATAAACATGGAATTACTATACCTGCTATGGTTACTATTGTATGCTCTAAAAAGATATACCACATGTTTGGCATAGGATAGTTGCTAATCTAGAGATGGATAGTTATAATTAACTTGATGATAGAATTATAATTTTATAATTGAGTTAATCGCTTTTTATGCAAAATGTTGTCAAGCTACCTCTACTTATAAAGCCTTGCATACTCCTTGGAGTCAATTTTATTTCTGGTTAGGACGGGTAAGTCTAGCTGAGTACATTCGAGTACTCAGGGTTTATCCCACCATGTTGCAGGTGAGGTTTTGGCCTGCTGAAGATGGTGGTTAACCGTCGGTGGGCTCAGTGACTCTATATTTCCTTCTCATCTACATGCTTTTGTCTGAGGATGTCACTTATGCTAGCAATATATTTGGAACTCATATTAATGTAATCATTTGAAAGTTATGTTGTTTTCACTAATCGGTTTTGAAATCCAAACTTGTACTATTATTTATGAACCTATTTGTAATATTATTTCTGCTGCAACTCTGCGTATGTGATGTATATTTGCTTAATCACGCGATCTTGGTTGTGATGTTGATTTACCAAGGTCCTGCGTGACACTTGGTGGACTACCAGGTTTATATAAGTGAGAGTATGTGCGTGTCAACGTGTTAAGCGGGGACAGCCGTACTTGATCTTGTATAAATTGGGCGGTTCTGTCACATCAGAGAAGTTGCCCTTCATGGTGTTCATCATGGTGCTACCATGGCATTGGCTATTGCATAAGCCCTGCCCTGGTCACGAGCTTTGACTTCTTCCCCTTGGTTTCCCAGCCACCGAACACCCTGAGGACCATGAGCGCCTAGTCAAGGACTTCTTCAACACCGCCAACTCCATAGCCTTTGCTTCTCAGGCCAAAGACATAGTGAGCAAAGTGTTCCTTGGCCATTAGTTTGTGATAGGAGAAGCTAGCAAACAATTTCTTCGTTTAAAGTGACTCCCCTTTTGCCCTGTACTCATGTTTTGCAAAAGTGAGAAGCCGATCACAATCAAAACCTTGTAATCTTCGGTTGTTAAGTTTTTTCAACTCTTAATATGTCACAATGCAATTCTGATTCTTCCAAGGAAGAACAACTACATATCCATATACCAGGTTGTAAGGAGAGTAGTTAACTGGCTTGTTGTGTGTCTCCTCGAGGCTCAGTAGAATAGCCATTTTGGATTAGCTGATTTCGACTTGTGATTCGATCTGACTCGATTAAATCTAAAAATGACTCTCATGGTGAGCTCTATAGGCGATACATATTGTATCGGCTTTTACCCTTTTGGGTCTATTTTTGAACTAGAGGCGATACCCTTCTGGTACCAGGCTATTAGAGCCGATGACTGAACAAACCGGTTGTCAAGTGTTAGTCGAAATGCTAGGATAATATTTCTTTAGATACTTTCCATTGATCGCTCTATCAAATTCCTCTTCTCCTCCTAGCGTTTTCAAAATATAAGCATTCCTAGGCGCACAACTTTTAATCCGATAAGGTCCTTCCAAGTTAGGTGACCATTTGTTGAACTTGCTATCTCTTGACCCGATCAGCAATTTCACCATCTAGACCAAGTCTCCTTCAGAAAATTGTTTGCTCTTGACCTTCTTATTGTAATACTTCACAATCCTTAGCTTATTGGCTTTGATATTCTCAAGAGCACATAGTCGATGGCAACTTAAGTCTTCTAAGTTATCCATCATAAGGTTCTTGTAAACTTCACTGACAAATCATTTAGCAGCATGACATGCCTCAATCTAGTTTGAATCTCCTAGGGAAGGACTGCATTATGACCATACACAAGTTCATAAGGTGATGCTTTAATCGATCCATGATAGGACATCCTATATGCCCATAATGCCTCATTAAGCGTTGAATACCACTTCCTTGGTTGTTCTTCAATCTTTTTCTTGATCAGCTTAATCATAATTTGATTGGACGCCTCTGCCTAGCCATTAGCCTGAGCATAGTAAGGAGAAGAATTTAATAACTTAATTCCCATACTGGCAGCAAAATCTCTGAACTCTTCTAATATGAACATTGTCCCTTGATCAGTAGTGATAGTTTGAGGAATCCCAAAACGATACACAATATGTTCCTTGATAAAATCAACCTTGTTCTTTGAGGTTACCATCTTCAAAGGAATTGCCTCAACCCACTTAGTGAAGTAATCTATTGCTACCAATATAAATGTATGTCCTTTACTTGAAGATGGAAAAATCTAGCCAATTAAATCAATTCCCCAACCTCAAAACTACCATGGTTTGATTATTGGATTCATAGCTGATGCGGGCGATTTCTGAATAATACCAAAACGTTGACAATCCTGACACCCCTTATAATATTCAAAACAATCTTCTAGTATTCTTGGCCAGAAATATCCAATCCTATGAATAATCCATTTCATCTTATAAGCCAATTGATGAGCTCCACATATCCCTTCATGTACTTCACCCACCAACACTTTAGCTTCTTCTTGATTTAAGCATTTAAGCAACACCTCATTGACTGTCTTGTAATATAGCTGATCATCTAGCAAAACATACTTACTCGATTTAAACCTTAGTTTCCTGGTAACCTTCTGTGATGGATTCTTAAGGTAATTGGCTATTTCAACTCTCCAATCATTAGTCAAGGTTTCACTACTTAAGATCTCTTGAAACACTCGATAACCTGACGCACTTTGAGCTAAGCGATTAGCCTCTTGATTCTGTGCTCTCAGAATATGCTGAAGAGAAATATGAGGAAACTCCTTGAGTAACCTCTGGCATTCATCATAGTATCCCCTCAGAATATCATCTTTACATTCATATAGGCTGATCAACTGATTAATAATTAACTGTGAATCTCCAAATACTTCAATTGACTCGGCCTTTACTTCATAAAGAAGTTAAAGTCCCTTAAGAATAGCTTCATATTCTACTTGATTGTTGGTAGTCATTGGTTTAGTTGTAAAAGCAAACTCAAAACTTGCCCCTGAGGTGAAACAATAACAATACCAATGCCACCAGCTTGCTTGCATGATGATCCATCAAAGAATAGCGTCCAAGGTATCAGCTCTACATAGCCAATACTTGGTTTATGATGCTGAGTGACAAAATTGGCTATTACTTTCCCTTTGACTGCTTTAGCTGATTCATACCTCAAGTCAAATTCCGACAACACAGGAATCCACTTCCCCATTCTCCCATTTAATATCGGCATTGATAGCATGTGCTTGATCACATCAGCCTTGGAAACAACTTTACACTCAGCCGATAACAAGTAATGTCTCAACTTAGTGCAAGAGAAATATAAGCACAAGCATAACTTTTCAATAGGAGAATATCTTGTTTCTAGATCCAAAAGCCTTCTACTTAGATAGAAAACAACTCGTTCTTTTCCTTTAAACTCTTGTATTAAGGCTGATCCAATCGTTTGGTCATCGGCCGACACGTACAACTTAAAAGGCTTACCTTGCTGAGGAGGGACCAACACGGGTGGACATTTCATATATTCTTTTATCTCCTCAAATGCCTTTTATTGTATGTCACCCCCATTTAAATTCTTGATCATTTTTCAACTTCAACAAGGGAGAAAATGGCAGAACCATTTCTGACAAATTTGAAATAAACCTCCTAATAAAATTAATCTTACCAAGCAAAGATTGTAACTCTGTTTTAGTAGTTGGGGGCACTACCTCATCAATTGCTTTTATACTTTTTTGACTAATTTCGATTCCTCTCTCGTGGACCATAAAACCCAAAAATTGTCTAGCTGATACTCCAAAGGCACACTTATTGGGATTCATCTTTAAATCATGTCTTCTTATGCACTCCAAAATCTCCTACAAATCAGTTAGATGTTCCTTGTACCCTTTAGATTTTACCATCACATCATCAATGTAGATTTCAACAATCCTGCTCATCAACTTATGAAAAATATAATTCATCGCCCTCTGATAAGTTGCACCGGCATTCTTCAAACCAAAGGTCATCACAACTCATTAAAATAAACCAATTGTGCTAGGGCACCTAAAAGCTATTTTTGCTATGTCTTCCATAGCCATAAAAAATTGATTATATCTTGCATTGCCATCCATAAAACTAATAACCTTGTGCCCTAGCTACTGCAATGAAAGGATCAAGATGCCCAAGAGGGGGGGTGAACTGGGCTAATTCTAAATTTCTTTACGATAATTAAATCCTACGGTTAGCCCAATTAACCCCTTGTGCCTAGAAAGTGTTTCTAATTGTTCTACTGCACAAAAGACTTGCAACCTATGTTCCAATCCTACTCTAGCATGGCAATTCTAAGAATGTAAATGACAAGAATTGAATTGCTCAAAGTAAATGCTCAAAGTAAAGAGAGGAGGAGGAACGCGGCGATGTTTTGCCAAAGTATCGGAGAGTCGCCACTCCCCACTAGTCCTCATTGGAGCACCCGCGCAAGGGTGTAGCTCCCCCTTGATCCGCGCAAGGATCAAGTGCTCTCTATGGGTTGATTCTTCGACACTCCGTTATGGTGAATCACCCACAACCGCTAACAACTTGAGTTGGGTCATCCACAAGCTCTCCGGATGATCACCAAGCTCCCAATCACCACCAAGCCGTCTAGGTGATGGGATCACCAAGAGTAACAAGCATGAACTCTCACTTGACCACGACAAGCCTAATGAGAATGGTGGATGCACACTTTGCTACTCTTGATCTCACTAATGAGGGCTCTCTTTGGGATTCTCAAATCTCAATCACCTCACTAGGACCTTGCTCTTCTTGGCACTCTCTAAGGTGTTTCTCAGCTGTTGGAATGAGCAAAAGTACCCCCACACACGAGTGGAGGTGGTATTTATAACACTGGCTGAAAAACGAACCGTTATGTGCCTCTACGGGGTGACCGAACGCTCTGGTTAGTTCTCCCCAAACTCTAGTGTTTAAAGTGTGATCGAACTGCTGGCCAGTATCTAGTCAGCACTGACCGGACACGTCCTATCGTGATTTCCCCTCTCTAGAACTTTACTGGAGTCGACCAGGACGCTAGCTCTCAGTGTCCGATCACTTCACCTCTTAGTGTCTGGTCACACCAGATGAAGACACCTTGGTCAAATGAACTGACCAGACCCTAAGCCAGTGTCTTGGTCACACCGAAGCCAGTGTCCGGTCAGTATTTGACCCTCCATTCACTTCCAACTCTCGATCATATGTGAATGAAGTTTGCTCCATTGGATCTAAGGGCTATTTTGGAGCTACCTAGTGCTAGATTTAGCAAGTGTGCACCAAACCTAAGTTACTAGACTCACCTAGGTCAAGCTACTCGTCCATACCCTCCTTAATAGTATGGCCAAAGGAAAAACAAAGTCCTAAACTACTCTAAGTGTCTCTCCAACTCCAAACGACACTTAGAACTAGTCCATCCTTAACCTTGTCGTCCATCCTTTGAAAACCAAAATGATTTCCATCATAGGGGCATGACCACCATGAATTGCCCAATCGATCTCTATTACCGTGACCTAACTTAATTGCCTCTACAAAACACATGTTAGTCACAGTAATCATGTATTGTCATTAATCACCAAAACCCAACTAGGGGCCTAGATGCTTTCAATGTCCCCCTCTTTGGTGATTGATGACAATACCACCTCAAGTATGTGAAAGAGATGAGGTTTTTAACATGCTTGGATCATATAGCTTTTGGCAATAAGAACAAAGGTGTTAGGCAAGCTTATATAACCCAAGCCAACATGATGTACTCAAAAGATATGAAATAAGCATGAGTACAAGTAATAAAGCTCATTTGCATTGGAGTAAAATGCGGAAGCAAAGGCAAATGAGCATAACACGAGTGATATGACATATAAATAATTCAAAGTAGAGAGCACACATGTCATATATCACGATCATGTAGATATCACTATCACATAAATATAGTTTTAATGCATAAGTAAACACACGATGAATGCATAATAGTGTATCACACATAAAACTCCAAATGTAATAGATAAGCTAATATAATAACTAAGCTCCCCCTAGATAAGTCGCTCCCCCTAAATCTAGCATACTCGAACCCTCTCCCCCTTTGGCGTCAAACACCAAAACCTAAGGGTCGGTTAGTGGGGCTACAGCGGATGAGCCTAGGCGCTGAGGTACGAGGAGCGAGCTAGAACTGAGTGCCATCATCATCTAACCCTGAGCTATGAGCAGTCTGACCCTCTATAGCTGGAAGTGATGCTGAAGCTATCTAGGTCATATCAGGGATTGGAGCTACTATAGGCTATGCTGGTATGACTGAAGCAGCCGGCTCTGATGATGCCACTAAGGAAGGGAGCATCTCTATAGTCCCGGTAATAGGTGCAACTATAGAAGGACCTAGAACATGTAGATATGGAGGAGTAGGCTGCCCTGTCAACTCACTGAAGGAAGCTCCAAGGCTCCTAGACACTATAGTCTCTAGCACTAGCAGCGAGGACGTCTCAGCCGGTGTGAAGCCCGTCTAAAAAGGTGTGAACTATGGGGCTAGCACTAGCGAAGCAAACCACTAGGACACCTACTCTATAGGTGAAGCAAACTGTGCTGGTGGCTGTCCCTAACTCTGAAGCCCACTAGGCTATAACGCTGGAGTCATAGAAGTGGTGGCAGTCTGACCAAGCTAGAGCGAAGGCTATGGTGGTGGAACCCTAATAGCTATCACAACATGCTGCATAAATCCAAGTAGCTGCTACTGCATGAGGATCTGCTGCTGATGCATGACCTCCTACTACTGCTGCTGTAGAGCCTGTGTCTACTATTGAATAGCTAGCTATTGTCTCTAAAACTCTTCCTACCGAGTCTAGAACTGGGCAAAAGTGGTAGCGGTCTCCTAGGCCTGGTGTGCCTGATCCTGCCCCATCCACTCAAGTATGGCAAGAAGAGTGGGGTCTGTCTGCGGTGCAGGTGGAGCTGAACTAGAGCTGCCAGCCTCATGATCATGTCATCATGCAGGCATCCGAGGAATGTCCCGGTAGTCCTCGTCTGAGTTGTCGCTAGGGTCGCTCTCGACCACTCCCTCCTACTGAGCAAGCTACTCCTCCTCAGTAGCTGCTATGCCCTTGATAATATCATCCTGCTGGGCTATAGTCTCTGGCACCTCAAGACGACGGCGTGGCTAACTAGGTGCTATAGGTGTACTATGTTGGATCATCTGAGTCAGGTTGTATGTAGGGAACTCTGTAATAGCACCACTATACTCAACTAGCATCTCAGGCGGACCTCACTGTAACTGCTCTATGAATAAGAAATGTGATCCAATCGGCATAGGGCAACTGTCGATGACCTCTGATTCCCTCAGTAATAGTATGCTCCATCTCTGATAGAAGGAGATCCCAAATGTCAAATATGGTCTGCTGCATCAGGGAGTTGAGAAGCCATAGCTGCAAGCGAGTCAAGCCCTAGTGATACCCCATCCTCAGAATCAGGGTCCTCCTCATAATGGCATCCAGCACTCTAGCTGTAGGAGTGAGATCACTAGGAGTTCTGCTCGACCCCTCACCAAAAGGCTCCTTGAAGCAATGGCGGACAAGATCTATAGGAGGTATCATACCTCCATGAGGGCATCTAGGAGGCACCGTCTATCCATAGCACACCTCATGTAGCTGAATAGGCTGCTCCTGAAGCCTGAGAATCTCCCTGACCCTAGTGCTCGTCAGCCTGTAATCTTTGCCTCTGAATGCAAAGTGAATTTAGTTATGCTGCGGGTCAACCTAGAGAGTAGCATAGAACTAACGGACCCAAGATGGGACATTTAAGCTAGTCCTTCCAAGTAAATCTATCAGCCCTGGTAAGTAAGATAGGTACTAGCGAATGTGCTCTCCGGCTGCTGCTACAATAGACTCAATGTTGCACACCCTCTGAGATCTGAATACAGCACCACTGTTAAGGTATGCATTATAGAAATCCTCCTGGAGTGGTGTGTAGAAACCCTCTAAAGCTCTGCCATCCCTTCTCGGTGGGAACCACTACTCAAAGTCCACAAACCTAAGCTGTTGCACCTGCTTGGCCGTGGTGGCCCTCAAGTCCAAGTGTGTCATAGGAGGCAGACCCTGTGGTCTAGGCGGTGGACGAGAACCCCTCTCCTATGTATCTGCCCTTGGTGTGACTGGAGCACGGGTACAACCAAAGCGGCGAAGCTGTGGCTGAGGTGCCTGCTCTATCTCCTCGGCTTGCTGTCCCTCCTGAGTCTGCTCTACTGGTGGTGCCTGCTGCTATGACTCCCCCTAAGGCTGACTCTCATCAATAGCATGACGCCATCCTGCAACCATGACAGTCCCAGCTGGACCACCATTACGGCGCTCAACCTACTCAAGTGCTTCTCTCATCGCTGGTGGAAGCTGTTTATCTGCAATGATTACACCACTACTAGCACCTCCTCTCTTAGCACACTCTGTGGCCTCTACAACTGTGGCTGCTCTAGCTGTCTCAGCATCTAGGGTACTTGCGCTTCTTTGTTGCAATCTTCTTTGTCGCCTTGCCTTTTGGATCTATAGGCAAGCGAGGTAGACGCCTCGGATCCTCATCACCTGGACCACCTCTAGCATTCTTGACATGAGCCATCTGATAAGGACTGCTGCCTCTGACAAAGATCAACTACCACTGACACTTTCGAGGCTTGGCCTCGATCCGTACTCACGAGCTTGGCCTCGAGTTGACTGACAACTACAAACACGATCTCAATGGCACCGGCTCGCTACACAATAGAATAGATAGGATATACAAATAATTTTAATTATGCATCTAGAGATACGAAACCCTATGAAAGCAAGCAGTTAGGTACGAAATTGAAACTTGGGCTTGCTACCTGATGAACCGTCGATCCGAGAAGAGAAATGACGCGCGGGGAACCACTGAATCGTGAGGCTAGGGTTAGGGTTTGGTGCCACATAGCGGCACTGGAGGCTTTGCGGCATGGAATCAGTCAGGCACTGAAGCTAAGGTATAGCAGCGGCATGGCGGCGCTGGTAAGGGAGCAGGGCGACACGGCTGCTATGGAGTTTGGTGGCATGCTGGCATGGGCTGACGGCGGTGCTGGAGTGCTAGCATCGGCGGCATGGACTAGAGCAGCGCTGGAGACGGTAGCTCGGGCACGACGCGAGTAGTGGAGGCGCGGGGAACTATGGACGGCGCATGAAGCTTGCAGAGGCGGTGCACGGGCGCGAGAGGCTGCGGCTGTGGTGGCGCGTGAAGGTTGGCACAATGGCTAGTGCAAGGCTGGCGTGGCAGCTTGGCGAGGTTGCGGAGGCGGCGATGTCGGTGGAATAGGTTAAGGACGCGTAGCGGCTCGCGGTTATAAGGGTCCCCGATGGAGTTGGAAAAGGAAAGAAGAATAGAGATGAAAATCCACACGACTCATATTGACCAAACGCTCTGGTCGTAGCGTCCGGTCGATTCTAGAGAGGTCCAAATCTCCTGGAATCGTGATCGGACACGTCCGATGGACACCGACCAGACGCAGCCAGAGTCTGGTCACCTTGCTTTGATGCCTTCTTGCTTGATCGGACGCTGAAGCTCCATCTGACCGGACGCTGGGAAAACACTGTTTCAGCGTTCGATCAGTCCTTCTCGGTAGCTGTTCACCTCCTGTGAACTGACCAAACGCTGGACATCAGAGTCCGGTGCAGCGTCCAGTCACTCTTTCTTTAGCATATCTTCAATGTCCTTCGTGCTGCCTATTCCCAATCAAGTCCCAACTTCAATAAGATCCAAATAACCACCAATTGGGACTGATGTGAGTGACCTCTCTCAAACCCTCAAATTTTCGAAAATATTTTACCTTAGGCTATAAGTTCTTTTTATGAAAATAGACAATAAGAGGGCAATTGAAGAAAAACTGACAAAACAACATTCAGGCATATGCAATGCAATATTTGAAAGTAAATCTAGTTGCTTGTCAAGTTTGATCCAAGGTTAAGCTTCTTCACTCGCTTTTCGGCGGTTATCTTAACCATGTTAGACAAGTCCCTATATGCATTTCCTTAAATTAAACATGTTGTATATTACAATGCAATGCAAGGGACAACACAAGCTCATCTTTTTAGTGAAGTTGCTAAAATCAAGCACATTGAGCTCATTCCGCAATCTACAAAATGTTGCCTCATCTAGCAGTTTAGTGAAGATATTCGCCAATTGATCCTCGATCCTTACACCTTCTAGTGAAATATCATTTTTAGCAACATGATCTCTAAGAAAGTGGTGGTAGATATCTATGTGCTTGGTGTGAGAGTGTTGAACCGGATTATTTGCAAGTTTTACCGCACTTTCATTGTCGCAGAAAAGAGATACTTTCTCTAGAACTACACCATAGTCTAGCAAAGTTTGTTTCATGTAAAGTATTTATGCACAACAAGCACCCGCGGCAATGTATTCCGCTTTGGCGGTGGACAAAGCCACACTATTTTGTTTCTTGGAGGACCAAGACACAAGTGATCTACCAAGCAAATGGCACCCTCCGGAGGTGCTTTTTCTATCAACTTTGCATCCGGCATAATCTAATCGGATAGCCAACTAATTCAAATATAGCTCCTTTGGGATACCAAAGGCCAATGCTTGGTGTGTGCTTAAGATACCTAAGGATTCTTTTTACTGGCAATTAAATGAGTTTCCTTAGGATTAGCTTGAAATCTAGCACACATACACACACTAAACATGATGTCGGGCCTAGATGCGGTTAAATATAACAAACTACCAATCATAGAGCGGTAGAGAGTTTGATCAACCGTGTTACCTCCCTCATCTAGGTCGAGATGTCCATTAGTTGGCATTGGTGTCTTGATTGGCTTACATTCATCCATCTTGAATCTCTTGATAAGATCTTTTGTATATTTCTCTAAAGAGATGAAAATCCCTTCTCTCATTTGCTTGACTTGAAAACCAAGAAAGAATGTAAGCTCTCCAATCATTGACATCTCGAACTCCTTCCACATCAATTCACCAAACTCTTTGCAAGAATCTACATTTGATGATCCAAAGATGATATCATCAACATACACTTGACAAATGAAGATATGCCCATCAAGCTTCTTGGTGAATAGTGTGGTGTCAACCTTCCTAATGGTGAAGCCCTTCTCAATGAGAAAGTCCCAAAGGCGCTCATACCAAGCTCTTGGGGCTTGCTTAAGCCCATATAATGCCTTAGACAACCTATAAACATGATTAGGATATCTAGGGTCTTCAAACCCAGGAGGTTGATCAACATAGACTAGTTCATTAATAAAGCCATTTAAAAATGCACTTTTCATATCCATTTGATATAGTTTCATTTCATGATGTGATGCATATGCAAGGAGGATATGAATGGCTTCTAGTCTTGCAACCGATGCAAAGGTCTCTCCAAAATCCAAACCTTCAACTTGAGAGAACCCCTTTGCAACTAGTCTTGCCTTGTTCCTCACAACAACACCTTGATCATCTTGCTTGTTTCGGAACACCCACTTTGTTCCAATGACTCTTGCACCTTTTGGTCACTCTTCAAGAGTCCAAACTTCATTGCAGGTGAAGTTGTTCAACTCTTCATGCATGGCATTTATCCAATCTAGATCTTGAAGAGCTTCTTCTACCTTAGTAGGCTCAAAGCAAGAGACAAAAGAGTGATGAACAATAAATGAAGCAAGTTTTTGTGAGCGAGTCATTACACCCTTTGATGGACTCCCTATGATGAGATCTTGTGGATGATCTTGTAGTAGAGGTGTATTTCTTCTATTGACCACTTGAGGAGGAGGTTGTGGAGCATCAACATCTTGTGCTTGTACCACCATTTGATCATGGGAGACATGAGTGTATTCATTTTCTACTCTCCCATCTTTTTCACCATCTTGTGGCACATTTGATGAAGAAGGTGGATCAATCACTTGTACATCATCTTCATCATCTTTAGGCTTGATGTCTCCAACCGGAATGTTCTTCATAGCCTCCCTCAATGGTTCATCACCTACATCATCAAGATTCTCATGTGCTCCTTGGGAGCTGTTAGATTCATCAAATTCCACATCATATATTTATTCAACCAAGCCGGTGGCATGATTAAATACTCTATATGCTTTGGACTTTGATGAGTAACCAACAAGAAAACCAATATCACAACATCTTTGAAACTTCCCTAGGTGTTGCCGCTTCTTGTAGATGTAGCATTTGCAACCAAACACCCTAAAGAAGGAGACGTCCGGCTTCTTCCCATTGAGCAACTCATAAGGTGTCTTGCCAAGGAACTTTTGAAGGAATAGGCGGTTGGATGCATAGCATGTGGTGTTGATAGCTTCTGCCCATAGAGCTTTGGGGGTGTTGTACTCATCAAGCATTGTTCTTGCAAGAGTGATCAATGTCCGGTTCTTCCTCTCAACTACACCATTTTGTTGAGGAGTATATGTTGCGAAGACTTCATGTTTAATTCCAACTTCATCACAATAGGCTTCTATGTTTGTGTTGTCAAATTCTTTGCCGTTGTCACTTCTAATCTTCTTGAGCTTCACTTCAAATTCATTTTATGCTCTCTTGGCTAAACTTCTTGAAGTAAGATGCAACTTCGGATTTGTCATAAAGAAAGAATACCCATGTATACCTTGAATAGTCATCAACAATCACAAGACAATAAAGATTTCCTCCCAAACTCTTGTATGTTGTTGGTCCAAATAAATCCATGTGAAGGAGTTCTAGCGCTCTTGTGGTTGACATGAAAGCTTTGGTTGGATGAGTATTTGCAACTTGCTTGCCGGCTTGACATGCACTACAAAGCTTGTCATCCTCAAACTTCACATCCTTCAACCCTCTCACCAAATCATTCTTCATTAGCTTCTTGAGTGAGCTCATCCCAACATGAGCAAGTCTTCTATGCCATAGCCACCCAAGTGTTGTTTTGGTGAATAGGCAAGTCTTCAAGTTTGCATCTTCGGAGGTGAAGTCCACTAGATATAGGTTGTTGTATCTAAATCCTTTGAATATCACTTGTTCATCATCCTTCTTAGATACAACAACTTCCTTCTCAGTAAACAAGCATTGGAAGCCAAGATCCCACAATTGTCCAACGGATAGCAAGTTGAAACTCAATGAAGCAACATATAGCACATTTGAGATAGAATGATCATTTGATATTGCCACTTTGCTCAATCCTTTAACCTTGCCCTTTAAGTTATCTCCAAATGTGATTCTTTCTTGTCCATCTACTTCTTCATCTAGTGAGGTGAACATACGAGGATCACTGGTCATATGTTGTGTGCAACCACTATCAATAACCCAATGACTTCCACCGGTCTTGTAGTTCACCTACACACAAGAGATCAAGCTTTAGGAACCCAAACTTGTTGAGGGCCCTTCACCTTCTCAACAAGTGACTTTGCAACCCAAATTTTCTTAGGCCTATTCTTGTTGGGAGGTCCTAAGAACATGACTTTCATTTCCCACTAGAATCCTTTCTAAGCATGTAGTGAGCATTGAAGGCAAAAGGTCTAGCATGCTTGGGCAAGGGTTCTGGTGGTGGAGTTTGGCACTCATGAGCAAAGTGGCCTTCTTGTCCACACTCAAAACATCTCTTTGGCTTTGGCTTTGACTTGTGTTGTTGTTGAGCTATCCTTCTTCTCTTGGTTTGCCAAGTACCCAATGCCACTTCTATCCATCTTCATGATGGTGTTCATAAGTAGCTCACTTTGAAGATGCTTGCCTCTTGTGAACTTGCTCAATCTAATCTTGAGATGCTCTTTCTCCAACTTAAGCTTCTTGTTTTCTTCCTTGAGAGCATCATTGTTCTTCCCTTCCTTGAGCTTCTTGTTTTCTTCTTTAAGCTTCTCATTCTCAAGGATCAAGTCACCATCATGATCAAGAGTTTCTAGCACAATAGTGTTGTGGCTTTTGATTTCTTCAAGATCTTTTTTGAGCTTTGCATTGTCATTCTTGAGCTTGACAAACTCATCATAATCATCAGCCTCAACCACTTGCTTGCCCTTGCTACTAGAACCTTGCTCAATGCTCTCAATGATCAAATCATCACATGATGTAGCTATATTAATCTTAACAACATCGTTAGTAGCATCATGTGGCTCATTGGATAAAAATTCTTGAGCAATGACAAGACTATCATGATTAATCTTAAGAGTAGTATATTCTTCTTTTAGCTTGTTGTGGCTAGTGATGAGCTCTTTGTGCACCCACTCAAGTTTATCATGTTTATCTTTAAGCTCTTTCTTAGAAGATTTGAGCTCCTTGAGTTTGGAAGAGATAGCATCATTTTCTTCTCTAAGCTCAACACTAGCCTTTTCCGCTATATCACATTTTGCTAAAAGTGCATCATTTTTAGCCTCAAGCTTTTCATTCTTAGCTCTAGTCTTTATAATGATCTTAGTGTATTATTTTAGCAATCTAGCAAGATCATCATAAGTAGGTGATTCATATTCATCCATCATCACTATCAGCTATCATCATTACTAGCATGTTCATCACCACTACTATCATCATCATTTGATACCTTGCGTTCACCCTTGGCCATAAGGCATAGGTGTGTAGAGGATGATGGCGGTGGTGGCGGCGAAGATGATGATGAGTCAATAATAATGGCGGCCACCTTCTCATTGTCACTATCATCATCGGATGATCCACTAGATGAATCAATGTCCGTGAGCCAATCACCGATGATGTAAGCCTTTCCACTCTTCTTCTTGTGGAAGTCCTTCTTCTTGCCATCTCTCTTCTTGTATGGCTTGTTCTTTTTCTTCTCATCTTCATCTTCATTGCTTGAGTCATCTTTCTTGCCCTTGTATTTGTTCTTGAACTTGTCTTTCTTGGGCTTGGTGCATTGGTGTGCTAGATGACCAAGTTCTCTACAATTGTAGCAATCCATCTCAGAGATTGGCTTCCTTCTAGAGTTTGTGAAGAACTTCTTCTTCTTGCCATCGAACTTGATGCCACTCTTGTTGAGCTTCTTTAGCATCTTGGCGGTTTTCTTCACCATGAGAGGAAGACTTGCATCATCAATTTCATCATCACTTGAGCTCTCATACTCAAGTCTTGCTTTGCCCTTTTCTTGGCTAGCTTTGAATGCTAAATCTTTTTCTTTCTTCTTCGTAGAGGATGAGCCATCTTGAGGTGTGATGTGCATGTACATCTCATGAGCATTGATCTTTCCCAAGATTTGTGTTAGTGTAGCGGTGGAAAGATCACCTTGATGTAGCACGGTCACAATATGCCCATATTTGTCAATGGGGAGGACACCCAAAATCTTTCTTACAACATCGGATGGTTGCATTTGTGTGAGTCCAAGCCCATTAACTTCCTCTACAAGAACATTCAAACATGAATACATCTCATTAGCATATTCTTTGGGAAGCATCTCAAAAGAGTTAAGTTTTTTCATGACAAGATGATAGCGTTCCTCACTAGTCTAATTAACCCCTTGTGCCTAGAAAGTGTTTCTAATTGTTCTACCGCACAAAAGACTTGCAACCTATGTTCCAATCCTACTCTAGCATGGCAATTCTAAGAATGTAAATGACAAGAATTGAATTGCTCAAAGTAAATGCTCAAAGTAAAGAGAGGAGGAGGAACGCGGCGATGTTTTGCCTGAGGTATCAGAGAGTTGCCACTCCCCACTAGTCCTAGTTGGAGCACCCACGTGCAAGGGTGTAGCTCCCCCTTGATCCACTGCAAGGATCAAGTGCTCTCTATGGGTTATTTCTTCGAACACTCCATCATGGTGAATCACCCACAACCGCTGACAACTTGAGTTGGGTCATCCACAAGCTCTCCGGATGATCACCAAGCTCCCAATCACCACCAAGCCATCTAGGTGATGGCGATCACCAAGAGTAACAAGCACGAACTCTCACTTGACCATGACAAGCCTAATGAGAAGGGTGGATGCACACTTTGCTACTCTTGATCTCACTAATGAGGGCTCTCTTTGGGATTCTCAAATCTTAATCACCTCACTAGGACCTTGCTCTTCTTGGCACTCTCTAAGGTGTTTCTCAACTATTGGAATGAGCAAAAGTACCCCCACACATGAGTGGAGGTGGTATTTATAACACTGGCTAAAAAACGAACCGTTATGTGCCTTTGTGGGGTGACCGGACGCTCCGGTCAGTTCTCCTCGAACTCTAGTGTTTAAAGTGTGACCGAACGCTGGCCACTGACCGAACGCGTCCGGTCATGATTTTCCCTCTCTGGAACCTTACTAGAGTCGACCGGACGCTGGCTCTCAGCGTCTGGTCACTTCACATCTCAGTGTCTGGTCACACCAGATGAAGACACCTTGGTCAAATGAACTGACCGGACCCTGAGCCAGCATTCGGTCAGTATTTGACCCTCCATTCACTTCCAACTCTTGATCATATGTGAATGAAGTTTGCTCCATTGGATCTAAGTGCTATTTTGGAGCTACCTAGTGCTAGATTTAGCAAGTGTGCACCACACCTAACTTACTAGACTCACCTAGGTCAAGCTACCCATCCATACCCCCCTTAATAGTATGGCCAAAGGAAAAACAAAGTCCTAAACTACTCTCAGTGTCTCTCCAACTCCAAACGACACTTAGAACTAGTCCATCCTTAACCTTGTCAGTCCATCCTTTGAAAACCAAAATGATTTCCATCGTAGGGGCATTACCACCATGATTGCCCAATCGATCTCCATTACCGTGACCTAACTTAATTGCCTCTGCAAAACACACGTTAGTCACAGTAATCATGTATTGTCATTAATCATCGAAACCAAACTAGGGGCCTAGATGCTTTCATGCATCTACCAACATATCAGCTATCGGCATCGATAACCATCCATGGGTGTTGCCTTGTTCAGATCTCTAAAATTGATGCAAACTCTTAACTTCCCATTTTTCTTATACACAGGAATAACATTCGATATCCACTCTGCATATCGGCATGGTCAGATAAATTTCGCTTCTAGTAATCTTTCAGTCTCCTTTTTGATATCATCAAGAACATTTGGGTTAAATCTCCTTGGAGCTTGTTTAAACGGCAGAAATCTAGGTTTGATTGGCAACCGATGTTCAATAATTGATTGATCTAGACTAGGCATCTCATAGTATTCCCAAGTAAAACAATCTTTAAATTCCTTTAATAAATCCACCAACTCTTGCTTATGCTCAGGATCCAACTTAGCACTTACATACGTTGGCCTAGGCCTATCTCTAGAACCAATATCTATCTCTTCTAATTCATTGGTCGATATAAAGCCATATCATAGTTTACTATATGTACCATCTTTTGAATTATCCATTAAAACAAACTCTCAGAGCTGACTGCTTAGATCGGTTGTTGGCTTTCATCACTGATTTTAATGAATCCTCCTTCCCATAGCTTGCCAGAAAAACACTCAAAGTCTTCCAGTTCCCAATACATTGGATCAGCTATTGCTATACTCATAGAATCATTAGCATGAACCTAGCTCAACATCATCTCCATGCCACTGAATCAAGCATTGATGCATAGTCGATGGTATACAACAATTTGCATGAATCCTAATCATGACCGAGTAAACTGTATGAACCCTTTCCATCAATGACAAAGAATGTAGTGAGCAAAGTCTTACTTCCAATTGTCAGTTCGATGTTTACTGCCCCCTTGGTCTTGGATGCATTACACCTAAAATCCTTAAGCATCATGTCGGTCCCCAATCAAATCTCCTTGGTCCTTGCCAAGCTTGCGAAAAGTAGCATAAGGCATAAGATTAATAGAAGCACCTCCATCCACCAACATTTTTCTCATCGGCTTCCCATCAATGAAACCTTTTACATATAAAGCTTTTAAGTGCCGATGCTTGACTGGCTTATCAAGTATAGCTTGCTATATAACTGTCAACTTGGCAACTATCTCCTCATACTCCTATTCATCAAAATCTGAATAGGCTTCTTGGTCTGCTGGAGCTCTAAATTCCTAACGGCAATAGAAAAGCCATTTGAATATTAGCTGATGGTTGACCCCTATCGGCTGTTTGTTTAGCACGCCACACATGAGGTCTACTAGATGTCTGAGCCTATTCTAGCTCTCTATTCCTTAGGCATTGTACCCTTCTTTTCTGACTTCTTGTTAAACCTCCTGGACACCATTGCCCTTCCTGCCAAACATACTCTTTCTCATTACCTTCTTCTTCATAATTAGCCCAGTTTTGATCAACAACTCACTTTCCCAAGCCAATCATGAACACTTCCATTTTTTAAGCTCTGATCCATATTATTATGATGATACTCATCTCGAGCATGGATAGACTGGTGGTTGGTTTGAGAATTGCCTAAACTCCCAATATTGCTCACTGCACTCTGGGCAATTATTTCTAGTAGGCAATTTCAAACCTTCATTCCAACAATGTCTGAAGAAAGGACAATTCCAATGTGATTCAGCTTGCATTCTTTCATACCTCTTGTCACACCTTGGTTTTCTGAAGAATACCAAGCACTCGCTATATGTGTGCCCAGGATGTCCACATGACACATATAGTGACAAATATGGAGAATATCAAGAACAATGCTTTATTATATATATCGAACATAATTACAACAGGACTTACAACTATTACAGAAGCATAGCGAAAAACTATTCTTAATCTTCTCTTTGGGACTCCATACTCCATAGGGACAGTTGACTGGGGGAAACACTCGCCTGGTACTCATGGACTCCACAAGAAACTCTTCACTTGATCCACCATCTCGTACCCATCTGGGGTTTTTGTTGATTGTAAAGCAAGTGTGAGCACACCATACTCAACAAGTATAACATGAGGGGATGCAAGGCTCAAAAGGCTAGACATGGCTGAACTATGGTAAGCACTTTTAGTTGGTCATATTTTATTTGTTAAACCTGTGTCGCTAGATTATGCTTAGGCTCCCAAGGTGAAAGTATAATTAACATCAATATTAATCGTCACCCAACCATCCAGAGAACCATCTATCTCGAAAAGGATCTAGGTCGCTCGTGTCCGTGAGCACGGCTGATATATCAATTTTTATACTCTACAGAGTTTGTACACTTTCACCATGAGTTGTGATTGCCCTTTGCCCGAGGTGATCAGCCTCTTAACCCACTTCCAAGATAAGTCGGCACGGATCACTATGAAGCTTTTCACCAATCATTCTAATAAGTAGTAGCCTGCTAAGGTTTCAGTCATCTAGCCATATGCAGCCCTCCAGGAGTGGCACTCATGGTCGCAGCAAGGTACACACCCTGGCAGGAAAAGAAACATATCAACTAGTGCCCCCCTCTTGCCCTTTCGGTAAGCTGCTGACAAACTAGAACAAATCAAGATATTAGGCTAAGACCAGAGCCATGTAGTTCTCGTGGCTATACTGGTTGCCACTTTAGGATTTAGTCCTTATGGAGGGCAGACTAAAGCATCCAAAAAGGCCCAATGCTCTAGCCCCTTCTGTCCATGTTGCTAAAAAGCATCTTTTAATACCATATTGCATATATCTTTAAGTGTATTCTTTAGTCAATATTAGTTGGAGCAAACTAAGCATACTATCCACATGCAAAACCCATAGGTAAATCAAGGACAGGATAATCAATATCAAGGTAAATAGACTCCAAGCGGTTCATTAACATATGCATATGAATTGAGATTGTATTAAAGTGAATAGGTAACAAGGAGCCACATATTATACTTGCCTTAAACTTGCTTTTGGCCCAAAACAACTTGCTTAGAGAATCTTTAGACTTCATCTTTCAATATTGTAGCTTTTGGCACTCAACTTCTGGTCTCCAATGCTTACGTATGGTTCACTTCTACTCGTAACAAACACCAAGCACAAAGAGACATACAAACAGACAAAGCAAAGAAAACTAAGAACAATACACCAATATAACCAAAAGCTTTAAAACAATATTCTAAAAGAGAGGGATCGACGCTACAATCACGGGAACACAAGAATCACCGATAACGGAACTATCGTTAAAAAGAAACGACTATCAGGATTTTATATTATAAAAGAAAAACCTAAATGCTTGATTTATTTTAATTAAGGAAAACCATGTGAAAGTGTTATTAATTTGGATTAGTTAAAACATAATTTAATCCAAAGCCCGAGTTGATACTACCCATGTTTTATTCCTAAACAATGTCATATAATTTAATCAAGTTAAGCTACATCTTTGCAAAATAAAGTATATGTGAAAGCAACTAAACGAGTTTATCACATATGCAACTGTGTTTAACTAATCAAATTTTATTTATAAATATCTTGATACAATTTATGCTAATTCAATTTTAACTTGCAAATACAAGTTGACATGTGAGAGCACCTAATCGAATTGTATATGACGTGTTGTTAAACTAAGCAAATTATATTTTAATTTAGAAACTGAGTTAAAGTAATCATGTTTTATTCATAAATGTTGCCATGTAGATTAAGCAAGTTAAACTTTAACTTTGCAAAAGTAAAATGCATGTGAGAGCATCTATACAAGTTTATCATATATACAATGGGTTGAAACTAACCAAACTTATAATTGAAAAGCATATTAATATCAACAATTAATCATATTAATATTATACATGAACTAGCTGAGATATGAAACATATATTACTTAATTATAAACTATTTGCATGCATATTTAATCATTTTAATATTTAATTATATATACAAAATCATGTGACATGATAAATGTCATTACTAACATATAGATCACGTCAACACGAACCAACCACAACTTAAACGGTGCAAAACGGAATTAAAACTTAAATTGCTTTTAATTAAAATGTTATTGAATAATCATTAATCAAATTAATATTTCACTTATAAATTACAATTGAACAACATGATGAACATCGTCACTACTATATAGAGCACAATGGTACGAAACTAACCCAACTTGAATGAACTGAATCAGAGCTAGGATGCTTAAACTGCAGAGATTTCAAACCAGTGGCAAATTTGTAAATAAGTCATCTTCTTCCTTGTGATGGTCTGCACGTACAGAACATGGCCACAGTGGCCTTGGAGAAGCTGCACACTGTGCACGCAAGGGAGGGGCCTCAGCCTAGGCATCTCTGCCTGCCAGCCAGACGACCATGTGGGGCCCTAGGCGGAGGGGCCGGGCTAGAGCCTGTGGCTTCGGCTGTGCCGGCGTGCACAGCGCCTGCCCGAGCGGTCCCCTGCCACCATGCGCAGGAGGCGCGATGAGAGGGAGGCTAGGCGGGGGAGGCGGGTCCGACGGGGCTGTGGAGCGGTAGAGGCGGTGGGCCATGGTGGTGATCATGGCCATGGACGAGGGTGGCCCAAAACGGAGGAACTAGGAAGCCGTCCATGGATGACCTCGCTGGAAAAGAGGGAGAAAGGTTAGGGAAATAATCAAACGGGTATGGATTCATCAAAAGAAATATATGACAACATAGAGAAGATCAAGGCAAACCTTGGACTGGTGCTGGTTTTTTCAGGGGACGCCGGAGATGGCCGGAACTCCTCACCGAAGGATCGCCGGAGCTCTAGGGATCCTAAACTTCGGCTTTAGATCTGGGAGGCTACGAGCGATGGCTGTGGAAATGGATCATACTTCTGGAATCCACATGTCAAGGACTACGCTGGCATATATATACGCAGGGTTTGGAGATTTTGGAAAGTGGAGATATTTTAGGAATTATTGATTTTCGGAATTAAAATAATTATAGAAAATCAGGAATTACTATTTAGGCTCTGAAAAATATCTCTGAGCTCCGAAAAGTACTAGAAAAATTCCTAGGGATAGATGGAAGGATAAGGAACACAACCAAAGTGGTTTTATCTTGTGGAAAAGACTTTTGGATTGATCTAGGAAAAAGGCAAAGCTCCAAGAAATAGGAATTTAATCCCGAAAAAGGTCGAAAAGATTCCCGGAAAGAGAGGCATCGTTCTAACGCGTCTTAAAACCTTTTCCGAGCCTTTGGATTTTGAAAACAAAGCATCTTATCTGACTTTTGTTTTTGCAAGTTTTCAAATTCTTTTTAAACCACTACTTGAAAATAATATTTTGAAGATTGAGATTTGAATTTATTTTCCAAACCACTCATCACAAAAGTACCAATGCAACGGCATGTGTGCGCAAACATGTTGCTACTCTTATGTTGGATTTTAATTTAAAGAAAATTTTCTTTTACCTATGTTTGTATGAGCACAAAATAATTAACAGAAATCATTTTATTATTTTTAGAAAGTAGCTAATTCTAGGGTGTTACACCTCTCTTCTTCTTGTTGATGATAGTATTCTTTCTCTTCTAATCGTTGCCATTTATTCAATAAAATTTGAGATGTGATACACGGCCTTATCGCCCCATTCCTTAATGTCTCTTCCTGCTCATATCAGCTCTTCTGTCGGTCACGACGCCTCTTAATTTCTCTATATTCGTCAACCAATATTTGCATCTCTAGATCGACTATTCTAGTTTCTTTGGCCCTAGTTGATGTTAGGACTTTAGTCTTTCCTTTGAGCAACTTATCATCAACCATGTTCTGATCTCTTGGGAAAGGATTATCATCAACTTTCATCTTCCGAGGTACATCAAATTTAAGCTTTCCTTGCTGAATAGCCATCTGTATATGTTGCCAAAAAATTTTGCACTCATTAGTAGAATGAGAAGTAATATAACATGGTTGCCGGACAACTTGATCTATCCTCTCTCAAGCAAGAAATCAAAGAGCCTGTCCAATTTTGTGACATCAAAATCATAGCTCTCTTCAACCCCTTTTCCCCAAGGATTTGGCACCGTCACTGTCTTCTTACCCCAATTCCATTCGGCCACAGCAATCTCTTCTTCTTCATCGTCCTCATCGCCATCATCAACTGAATATGGATTATAAGCTTTAGCAATTGTGGCACTCTTCTGGAATCAGGTATCTCTACGTATATTCTAGAATTGGCTATTGAGTGCTGCCACTCGTTGAGCCAACTGACCAAAGTTGTCAAACTCTTGCCCAAATAGCTTCTCCCTCCATGTTGGCAACATTCCTTGAACAACTAAAGCAGCTAGCTAATCATCAGTTAGATTCAATGAGAAAGCACAAATTTTTGGTCTCTCAAAACCTTGAAGAAACTCGGCACCCGATTCATTAGTTCTCTGCCTTATGGTCGTCAAATCTGTGATTTTCTTTTCTCCTATCCTAGTATAGAAATATGTATGAAACTTCTTCTCTAGGTTAGTCCAATTGGCAATGGAATTAACTGGCAACGATGAAAACCAAGTGAAGGCTAGTCCTGACAGGGACAAGGAGAAGAAACGATCTCGATGAGCCTCTTTAATGGATGCTTCGCCTAATTGTGTAAGATACCGACTGACATGTTCTATTGTACTTGTGCTATCTTAACCAGTGAACTTAGCAAATTCTGCGAGCCTATAATTTGTAGGAAGAGCGACCAAATCATACCACTCTGGATATAGACATTTGTATAAAAAGGTCTGTTGTTTTGGTTTCAAACCAAACTGATTCTTCATCATCTCGGTCACTCTGAGCAATAACTCATCAGCATTTGAATCTGGATTTCTCTACAATTGTTGACCCATCTGTGGAATAAAATTTTGGGTACTTTGATACCCTGGATTTGGAATCATATGAAGGGTATTGTAATCTGTGCCATAATGATACCCTTGTGGAATATCTATCTATTGGGTCCTTTGCTGATTTGCTGCTTGAAGTCTCTGGTTATAAATGTTAGGATCTGTATCTCTATGAATCCTTTGAACTGATGGCTCTATTTTTTGTGCCGATGACGGTATTTGGCCTGATGTGCCAAAATTAACCATTTGATTCTGAACTTGCCCCATTGGCTGTTGCACATACTACACTGATAGTGCTGCTTTTTTGTATTTGATTAGTAGTGACACCTTGAACTTGTTCAGATGAGCCCTGAACTGCCTGGACATCATCATTACCAGTTAGTGTTGCTTCTTGATGGATAGTATCAGCTTGATTAGTCCCCTGAGTTGATGGATATAGAATGTTGTAATAAGCCAGTCCAACCTGATCAATTGGACATCCATGAAACACCTCTTTCATGGTATTGTGGAATGTGTTCAAGAAAGCTGTATTATGGTTCAACATGGCATCATGAACAGATTTGTTTACAGCATCTATGAAGAAATGCCTATCATCAGCTTTGGCTATATCTGACTGCCCATGCATCAAAACTCTTGGTAGTGGATATTTCTAAACAACTTTATTGTCACATGTCTTGGTGTAGGACAACAAACACTTATTCTTAAATTCTTCTATAGCTTTACTAATGACATCTTTATCCTTATTAGGTAGGTCTTCATAAGGCACCATAAGGATGTCCCTGTTGTTGTGAGTTGCCATGATGATTATGGGGTCCCACTGGGCGTGCCAAAACATGTGTCGGCACAAAAATGTGGTAGTCACGCTGGGTGGACACGCAGCAAGCCAGAACGATCTGGAGATCTACCTAGCTTCAACGCAGGACTAGTCAATCCTACAAATTTCCAAGGGCGTGCTAGTCAATTTGACCTGCAATTGATAAGGAGAGAAAGTTTATCAACAATTTAGAGCAGAACATGCCAGTTTTGCCCAGACGGTTCCAAGTGTGCCACTTTGGGAGCAGCCAAACGGGAAGATCGACTAAATTGCCGATACGAGAAGAAATTGACTGTTGGACTGCGATGTTCGTGGGTCATGACTAATTTATGGTAACAAGTACAATGCACCCAGATATAAGTAACATCATCAGCTAGGTAAAAATAACCAGTGTAAAGCATTGAGCCGATAAGTTTAACGAGAAGAGATATAACATGCGAACACATTGACTGTCTAGTACAAATGAATTTACAAACACTCTGAATCTGATTTGTTACCATCTAGAGTGAGGTTCAATCAGATCAATACAACTATGATAATGATAACAAACTAAAGCTAGAGAATCCATAAAGCCATCTATATATTGATGGGTTCATGAAAACCATGCTATATGTGTGAAAGCACAAGCGAATCGGCTAAAATAGCCGATTGAGGTAGAAAAGGGATTATAGCATGTGAACAATCGACTGTTTAATATCGACAGACCTATAAACTCATCAAATTTAACCTGTTATCCTTAATAGTGGGGTTCGACCAGATCGATGGCAGCCATGATAAAGATAATAGATCAAACCTTTAAAATAAAAGAACTATTCACATTTAATGGAATCATGAAGACACACTATAAGCGTTAAAGTACGGGCAATCAGCTATTTAGCCAATGTAGGCATAGCGAACAGCCAAGGTCACACCTGGTCAAAAGCAAATCTATCAACTAGCATACTCCGATCTAAAGTGCTAACAGTGGGGATCGACCGGATCGTTACAGCCATAATAGTGAGCTATAGACTAGATTCAACCAGCTAGTAAACCTTCTCAAGATCAGACATGCCTTAGCCGCGTACTATGCATGATCAAGATTGAAGTAGAACAGCCGATAAAACATAACCCATTGTTTATAGTAAGAACCATCGCAATGTGACAAAATAAACGATGGGCTAAAAGGATGTGAGGCCGATCTAGATCGATCTCGATCGGGCAGGTTGATATTGCTAAAACTAAGGACAACAAGAACATCAGCAAGATAGGTAACTTAATGAATCTACCTGAAGGATGCCACCCTTAGGTAGAGCCAATAACTTGACCTTAATCTAATTCGAGCAGTGGAGGTCAAACTTAACCGATGCAGCCATACTTTAACTAGATATGAATCAATAACTAACTTATACTAGAGCTCGTAAGAGGTCGGCCGAACTAATGCAGCCTTATAAACAAAGGTATAAGCCTTGATGGTACTTACAGACAAGTCAGAGGTCAACCGCATCGATGCAGCCCTGCTTGTTGAAGAACTCGCCAAGATCTGCAGTACTCCTACTCCTAAGGGTTGGCGTGAAGCCGAAAAAAGTAATTGGTATTGATTGATTGGATCCTTTTAAAATAACCGGTGTCCAATGTTTATACCTGGAACTTAAACATGAATCCTACTCAAACACGACTTATTACAATCTTTGAAATAAAAGAAAATATTCCTAATTTAAGATAACTTGGACCCTAATCTTTTCCTTTTTGTAGAGTCCGACATATCTTCCTCCCTCGACGCCATCCGTATGTAGTCCGTTGATATTGTCTGCTGACATCATCTATAAAATAGCCGATTCTAACACTACATCAAAACCAGCTGACCTCGGTTTACACCCAATCGATCCCTTGATGATACAATTTTATAAGCCTCGTGTTCCCGTGTTCTTCTTTCCCAAATTTTGGTGTAAACAATGGTCGACATTGTGTAAGCATGGTGCTTATACGTTGTTTACCTATGGATATACCCTATATTCCAAGCATGTGGTAGATCGTGGATGTGACACTCCTATTGAGTCCTTTGTAGTCCACTCCCCTAATATAGGTATACAAGTAGGATCTAGTTACGAAGGAAGACAAGCTCTGCTCTTAATCTTCCTTAGTAATATCCCTTATGTGTAGATATAAAGATGATCTTAGCCATGATTACTAGGTGTAATTGCACTAATCAATGTATGCTCTGACTTGAAATTAAAAATGACTTAGGAATTATTCCTCTAATATTCTACCTAACCATGCTAATGCCATAGAAAGGAGAACTCTGAGTGATTTATCATTATTAATGATCAATACATATCATATATATATCTTATCCTATGACTTACCCCTGTTATCAGTAGAATATTGGTTACGGTTTACTTCCCCATCAATGGTATAAGTTATCAATACATGTCCATGCTAGACCTTCCCTATGGTAAAATATAAATAACGATACCTGAAATACTCCCGGGTGAAGTGTTATAATGGTATAATTATATGTGCGCTTGCAGATTCCTTTTCATGCATATATCTTTATATTCTTTCTAGTCACATAAAATGATAAAGAACCACTTAGTATCATTCTAGTAGTGATGCTAGGCAGTACCAATAAGCATCTCTGGCACCATCACTAGGGATGACAACCTAGTAAAGTAATGTTAGGAGATGTAGGTAATTAATAGGTGGCTACTAAAACAAGTGATAAGTTAATAAATACCAACACTCAGACAACATCAAGACGGCGTTGCTCTCTCCTTTGAACTTGCTAAATATTTTGAATTAAATTCAAAGACCCTACTACAAGATGTTTCTCTATCTTCTAGCAGGCTTGGGGACTAAGTGTCAACACATCACCTTACGGTGAGTGTACTGATTTTTCTTGTTAATGGTTTTTAGCTAAGCTAGGGACTGGCTGTGTGATCAGCTAGCATCTAGAGTCTTCTATTTGTTTGACCCTAGCACTACATGAATTATTCACCTATCATAGGCTCAGGGATTAAGTGGCTACACTTCACCTAGTGGTGAATGTAGTGCTTTTTTCTAATTTATTACCCTCCTTGTTAACTAAGTCATGAATGATAATCATCTGACCTCGCAAACGGAGTCTAAGTGGCTACACTTCGTCTGAGGTGAAGAATTTTAAAAATTAATCTTGAACCCCTTATATCCTTCTGGCAAGCCATACTTGAGTAAGTCCGAGGCCTGCCGACTAGTTAAACTGGTCAGTCACCTATTTTCACTGGACGGATTACCAGTTAAACTGGTCGGTCACCCATTTTCACTGGATGAATTACCAGTTAAACTGGTCAGATTACCAGTTAAACTGGTTGGCTTCAAGTTAAACTTCTTGGACTAATTCAAGATGGCGTTGCTCAGTAGATACAAGGCGCTCAGTGACTAGCGGTGGGGGATATACCCCCGGTACCACGAGATGGTAGAAGATATGATTTATTAGGATTCTTATAGATATTATAATCCAAATAGAATACCTACCATATAGCCGACTAGAATGCTTATTTCCTTGTAACCTTACCGCTCTAGAGTATATAAGGAGGGGCAGGGGTCCCCTAGTCACCATTGAGATCCAGATATAGATCCTAGGCTTAGCCTAGGCTTATCTCATGATCATCCAATCAATACAAACCAACAGAACATAGGACATAAGGTGTTATGTCATATTGATGGCCCAAACCTATCTAAATCTTATGTCTCTATTACCATCTAGTTCCTATTCAAACACACCTCTTTGTACAATCTACCATCATGGGTATACCCCTTGGTGGACTATCGGCGATATCTCGTCGACACATAGCCATTCAGTTATTAATTGTTTTTAAGGCAAAACTATATATACGACATAGTAACAAGCATCACAGCCACATGAGGAAAATTTTCATTAATAACTTTAGTTATATTCCACAGTTGTACAATAACAAAGACCTATCGAAGACTACTAGGTGTACAATAACAAAGACCTATCGATTGATAAACTGTTGAGTATGGAGCCCAATAGAAGATATGCAATCATCAAGGTGCTCTCCTGTTGAGCACCCTGATGACCTACTAGGCTGTAGATAAGGAGAGCAAGGATGGGGCAGTACCTCACAAAACTTCCACTAGCATCTCATTGAGGTGCTTTATCTTGTTGCACAACTTAGTGTCGAGAGGCAAGCAATGGAAAAGTGGAAGAGAAGCGCCACTATTGATGGTAGTTAACATTCATTACAAACCATCAATATAGCTTGCATAAATGGCTAAAATGGATCACCACTATTGACTTAGAGGTTTAAACTGACAAATTCCATGAGTTTTGGTGAATCTATGTTTTTAGCAGGATTTAATTAGAAAACCGCCAAGGAGGACCTATTCGTCAAAGGAAATTATGGAATTCCACCACATAAACAGCGTGGGAAGACTCTAGAAGACTCCAGGAGGCTCTCCACCTAGAGGCCGCCAAGGAGCACATGTCATTGACATGTGGGGCTGGCCGGCCCCACCTAGAGGCCACTCGGCCCCTGTGGGTCCCACCTTTTAGCCTCCTTGTTACGTCGGTTCTCCACCGCTGTTGACGGTAGTTAACAACCATTATAAACCATCAATAAAACATGTATAAGGGCACAATTATGATCACCAATAAAGGTCTAGGGGTTTAAACTAACAAATTCCACAAGTTTTGGTGAATCTGTATTTTTTGCAGGGTTTATCTAGAAAACCATTAAGGCAGACCTACATGTCAAAATTAATCATGCTTATCCACCGCGAAACGGACACTAGAAGGTTCTAGAGGACTCCAGAGAACACCACAATGAAGTGGGAGCCGAGGGGCTACCAGGTGGGGCCGGTCATCTGCCTCCGCTTTGTTATGTCGGTTCTCCACCGCCTCCTAGGTTGCATCTATGCCATTCTTTAAGTCGGTTTCATCCAAGGGCTCACGATGAATGGTCTGGCCTATATAAACAGCCCTGTACCTATGACAGAATCACCCAATTTATACAAGATCAAGTATGGTTGTTTTCGTTTAACACGTTGATGCGCACATACTTTCACTTATATAAACTTGGTAGTCCGCCGAGTGTCCCAAAGGACCTCGGTAAATCCACATCACAACCAAGACCATAATAGATTAAGTAAATACACATCACATACATGGAGTTGCAGCAAAATAATGTTTATAATTGAGTTCACAAATAATAATAGTTGCTAAGTTTACAAATATGATAACTAAAACAACATAGCTTTAAAATGGTTACAATAACACAAGTTTCAAATACACTACTAGCATAAGTAACATCCTCCAACAACAGCATATAGACGAGAAATAATATAGAGTCATTGAGCCCACCGGCGGATAGCCTCCATCTTCCGTAGGCCGAGAACTTCACCTACAACATGGTGGGATAAACCCTGAGTACTTGAATGTACTCATCTAGACTTACCCGTCAGGAGAGAAATAAAAATACTCTCAAGGACATGCAAGGCTTATTTCGTGGAGCTGGTTGGATAGCATAACTTTGCAAAAAGAACATTACTATCCTGAGTCCTTACTTTCAAAATTTTAGTCAACATTTTAGCATCAAGTTTAGTGAAGCTTACTATGGTTAACTTTGCACCTATTCTAGAGCAATCACTTGAATAATAAGCATCACAATAGCAACCACATCCAGTTTATCATATAATATTCATAACCATCATATTCCATCTAGTGTTACTATGAATGAAGGAAGCCTGGTCAAGTTTCTTACTATCCGGGAGAGACAGCGATTCGAATCGATTGCAACCAGCTGGGCAGAAATCCTAACACAAACCCAGACATACCTACGCCAAGGTAGCCTTAGGTCACCTTTGGTACAACTCAGGTCATATGTCGTGGGTTCGATCAGCGCCGCACACTCAAGGACTGACCGGCTGCTAGGATGATCAGGCCCAGCCTGCCCTTGTAATCACATCTAGCTCCCCACAAATCCTTACTACCTCTAGTGTGCGCACTCGTATAGAATGAGGCCCAGCCTGAGTTGAGCTACTCGGCTTCATGGTCGGAACAAGTTATCCGGCCAGCTAAGTGAGAGGCTGTGTTCAAAATGACCGAGGACCAATAATGATGCGGTCCTTAACCAACACAGACGAGATAAAACATGCACCCAAGACCTCCATGACTTGCTGCCTCTCTCAATCACCAGATCTCGTCCGATCTCCATTTATTCATCACCACATGATTATTTTCCATGATAGCAAATATAGCCAACCATGATCAGGTATCCACCTATATTACAGGTGATAGGAAATCACCCACTTCTATCGGTTTAAGCATGGCTAAGCATAGGTTGGCCTATTCATCTAGTAAGGGTACATGCATTTATATATATAGTGGACAAGGTAGGAAATATGTAGCAACGGCTTCATTCAACTCCTATCACCTAATGTAGCATACAAAAGTTATACTTATGTGCATTTGTAAAAAGAGAGGGTAGGAGACTTAGAATGCTCGAGGCTTGCCTAGGATCCAACACTAGGTCAGTGTTTGTTAGATGACACTCGCTTGGCGAGTATCTCCCATCCTAGCACTTGCTTAGTCCTTCCGTCTTCAAGATTGGCCCACCAAACATCATCTTCAGGACTTATCCACCAACACCATCTTCTAGTTTGACTCCAACATCCTATGCTTCATGTCCACGCGCGGTTCATCTAGCGTACCTAAATGAGATGCAAGTGCATGAATGCAAAGAATGGTAATACGAGATGCATCACATAAAAGCATTCAAGACAAGCACAAGATTAAGCAAGACATAGGCACCTAGAGTGGTTTAACTAAACATTACACCAACCTATCATGCTAGGATAGCAAGGAAAATAGCAACAAGCATGATACACACAAAACAACTTAAGTCAAGGTATTGCAAGTATTTATCAATAAATAACTAATTTAAGCAGAGTACCCTATAAGAGCTAGGGCTGCTATGTGAACAACACCCATATAGCTATCCAACTAATTAACTAGGGCCACACAATTTAGAGCATGCACAAGCAACATCAAGAATGGGCAATCAACTTAAGTGCATACACAGAATCTAGATAGCAGCACAACAGTCACTTGTTTCAACCACAACTAGAGTTATAGGCATCAAACAAATGTGATCCTAGAATTTCTAGAAAGCTTAGGAAATTGTATACAACTTTGTTATTTCCACCTCAACCTGATTCAAAGGTTAACAAGGTTGAAAAACACTAACAAGCAGATCTATACAACTAGGACAAAAATTTGTCAGTTACTTTAGAAATGCATAACTAGAGTTCTAGTCATCCAACAAACATGGTACTTAACTTTTTAGAAATCTTATCAAGCTATCTACAAGTTTCTTATTATCATCTTAAGATGATTCTATAGATAACAAGGTCAAAAAAAAACATTACCTTTCAGATCTGCACAGAAAGCATGTAAAACCTAATAGGGAATTTGTAAAATTAATAGGTCCCAAACCAGCTTGCCTAAAATTATGAAATTTGAGGAAAAGCAATATAAGGAAGTTGTATACAACTTTTGTATTCATCACTTTCACAGAAAACACCATTTGCATTACAAAATCATTATCACAACAGAAACTACATATGCAACCATTTCAGCATACAAGTAAAGCAATGCTCCCACTTGTTGTACTAACAAGAGAGTACATAACCATGCTATTGTAATACCTCTAATCATCACTACCATAGCTCAGCAACATTTGCCTTAGCCACAAGTAAAATATTAACATGAGAATTATACATGCCTACACAAGAGTTAAAGCATCTATGAAAGGCTTGCATGAACAACACATACACACTAGCTGCGGTACTTAACAAGAGAACACAAAACTCATGCACATTGCCCTTACCATATATAACAGAGCTAAGCAATATTTAAATCAATCAACAAGCATTAGAGCATCACATGAAACATTCATAAGCATATTTACTATCAAGCTTCATTATCCTTTATATATTAAAACTTATATATTGATTTTAGGTGATGTTGCAAACATAGAGTTTGGAGCTAAAATTTTTATAGATGAGAGATGTTATCAAAACATGACTACCTTAGAAAGATGACGTGCTCAGGTTTTATAAATTAATTACTACGATAAAAACAAGTTTCTAGTGCAATAAGGCATGCGAGAACAAGATAAATCTAAAGATCCATATTTTCTGTAAGCACATGGCCATATTAAGTGTTCTTAGGTCACAACATCATCATAAAAGGCAAAGGAGCCACATTTCACATTTTTGCGTACATAAATTATTTATAAACCATTTAAAAATCATTTTTCAAGCACTAAACAAGTTAAATCAATAACTCAATCATACTGCATCCAATGAACATGAAATTTTTACCACAGCACACATATGACACCAGTAGCTTACCATAAATATTTCATAGCAATTGGAGCACCACAACTTTAGATATGAATTTATTCATAGAAAACCCTAATTTATAAAAATAAATAAAAACATCAGAAACTTTCTACTAACACATATCATATTATGACTCTACTATATAGATTTATCCTCAAGGATTCCAAAACATATTCATTTGCTATTTTATGATTTTTCTACGATTTACTATGATTTTTCAAAGTTTTAGCCAATTAAATGAAATAAAGAAAAACACATTTGCAATGAGGACCCTGAACTTTCCACTTAAACAGATTCCAGCAAAAAGGTCCTTTTATGCACTATTCACATGTCATAGGTTGTGCAAATAGGCCCCTCTCTTTCTCCTTATTGTTGTGCGAAGTCCTTCTTCCACGGACGTAGAGCAGAGGAGACGACTAGGGAGGCCAGATTCCGGTGATAGGGGTGCTTGCCGGTGGCGAGGAAGAGGCGGTCAAGCACTTAGGGGTCTGCGCAAATCCGCTGGTAGCCGTGGTTCGCACCACGATGGCCCAACGCGGCTTGTCCACGCGTGCTGGCGGTGATGGCTGGGTGGGTGCCAGCGGCAGCAGCACACGGTGGTGGAGGAGTTCAGAGGAGAGGCACGACGCGCACTAGGTGGCTTGAGGAACATGAAGGTAAGGCCAGTTGGGATGGAGGAGGCTCGCTGCAGCGACAGCGTGCTCTGCTCTAGAACCAGCCATGGTGGGCGTGTCCGTGCTCTAGCGTAGAGCGAGGAAGGGAGCGAGCAGGGGTGAGGGAGAGCAAGGACGAGCGCCTAGGAAGGAGAGAGCGAGTGAGGGAGGACGAGAGAGGGCTCAGGCGTTCCACATCTAGGCTTTAGCGCTAGTAGAGGAGGTGGGGGTGCGCTACCCTACATGGTCACCACGGAGGCATTTCATTGAGCACGTGGCTGACAACGGTGTGGCCTCCTTGGGATCCGATTTTGGGCCATTTCCAGTTAGATCTGGGCCTTGGGCCTTAAACAAAGTTTTTTGTACTCCTGATGCTCTCCAACTTTCATTAAGGGCATCCAGCAATTAGGATCCTCTATTAGCGACTAATTAAGCCCAAAGTTGACACTATTAGCGACTTAACAAGGGTTAAGCCTTGCTCTGCTTGAGCTCGAATTACTTGGTCCAAACATGATCAAACTTGATTCAACTTCTTTCCAAACCTTCTTCATGGAATTAGCTCCAACTCTTATTTTGGGGTCAAGTCAAGTTGCTTAACAAAAACACAAGAACGCGACATGCTAACTATCATTGCCACTAATCTTAGACTTAGAATATTTCTAAGTCAGAAAACAGCCGTAGATTCAATATTTGAGGAGTTATTTGACTTGCTTCCAAATTGGTTTGGCTCTTGGTCCAAGAACAAAGTTTGTAGTGCTCAATTTAGGCTTTGACTTTGCTTAAAGGTCAAACTTTATAACTTGTTTCTAAACTATTATTTAACCTTGGTCAATGCGGTATCATGATAAACCTTGGAATTAGGGTTTTCGACCGATTGAGGCATTTTCTTGACATTTGCTCAACACGAACCTATCATAACTTTTGTTCATGAGTTGAATTAGGACTGTTTGAGTAGGGTTGCAAGGTTTTTGTCGACATCCCATGTTTCCATTTACCCCATGAACCAATTCCAGAAAGGTTATAACTTACCATTTCATGTGACTTCTTGGCTCCAAACTTCATGAAACTTTTCCAATGGTCAAGATAACTAGATATTAAGGTGATGGTCATGAAAGAGCCATGGTTAACACTACTCAAGCATACATTTTCATAGGGTCAACATGTAAGCAAAGGTGTGTTGTCCAAGTTTAAGTTGGGGCTCATTTTCATAGATTTGACCTTGACACCTTCATCACCACTTCTGAGATAAGGAACTAAAGCTCCTGATTACCACTTAGCATGTCATGTTTGAGCTCAAACCCACTGCTTAACATGTGGTTAACACATAGGGTGTTATAGTAACCCCTCCCTCAGCAGATCCCTGAAACCCTAATTCATATCTTTGGGATCAGAGCCAGCAATCAAGAGAAGATTAGTCATCCATAGGATCTAGTCTTATAAATAGAATAGTGAGGGAAGAGTTTGGAGGAGGTGCTAGCCTATTGGTGCTCTATCTACAGCTTGTACCTTGGTGGATCCAAGTTCTACTTAAGCTTGCTTTCAAGATTTCTCTGGTAATCAACTTCTGATTCAAGTAAGTAATTGTTTATATTGTTCATCAGGATCATGACTCTCTTTTGAGTGCTTTAATCTATAGACACTCTAGGTTAAAGTATTAATCATAAGTGTAAGCATGGTGCTTAGACTTAGGTTAATCGCAGGAGGCCCCCTACATTCTAGAAGGTGGTAGATCGTGTGTGTGACATAAGTTCTATATAACATGTACTATATAGCTCCGTTGATCCTTTGTAGTCCACCTCCCATCTATAGGCGCATGTAGGACGTAGTTGCGAAGGAAAGCATCCTCTACTAGTGTCTTTCCCTAGTAATGTCCATAGTTGAATAGTAGAAGACATAAGCTTACCCAAGTCAGAACTAGAGAACCCTAGTTATCCTCTCTACGCTTCCAATTTATCCTAACCTTGTTGCTACCCCAAGTCACACATTTCCCTATGGATACGATACTTGGAATACCTCTAGGTGAAAGATACAGCGATATTCAGTGCGCTTGCGGATTTATCTGTGTGCCTTAAAATATACCAACAAGCCTCAGACCCTATCACAACACCTAGTTATGAGCTATGCTTGTATTTAATAAAACTAATTTGGGATAAATCCTTCTCGGGAGAAGGCGATGAAAACCCATACTCCCACCTATGGGAGTTTGAATAGACCTATGCATGCCTACATATCAGCTGGCATATCTGACAAAACCTTAAGATGGAAGTTATTCCTGTTCTCTTTGATGGGAAGAGCTAAACAATGGTACAGTCTAACCAGTAGGAAGTATGCAAGGAGATTGGGAAATATTATGCTCTAAATTTTGTTTACTGTTTCTTTACCATCTCTAAGGTAGTCAGCCTTCAAAAAGAGGTTCTAAATTTTAGACAAGTAGAAGAAGAATCCCTTGGTACATCATGGGATCATTTTAATGAACTCATCATCACTGGCCCGGACCATGCCATTCAAGACCCTATACTTCTTCAACATTTTTACATGGGTCTTAGCAAGGATTCTAGGGAATCCCTTGATGCTTCCTCTAGAGAAGCTTTCCTTCATTTGTCTGCTAGTGAAGGAAGGGATATGCATGATAGAATTAGTGGAAAGACTCCCTACACTAGCATTCATTATGAACTCCTCGAAGAAAAGAAGGAATCCTCTCCGAAACAAGAAGAGGAACTTTTGATAGCCAAACCACAACCACTCCAATCCGAAGATTTAGCTATCAATCCCTGAAGCACCAATACCTCAAAATCCCCCAAAAGAAGAAGGAATTCTACCTTTGGAAATCCCTATTGAGATTAAGGATGACCTCTTTGGTGCTAATTTTGGGAGAGCATTAAATTCTCATAAGAGACCTTCAAACAAATATAATTCAAATCCTCTCAAGAAGGGATCTTATAGAAAGCGTCCTTATTCCCATGTGGGATATTGGGAAGAATTCAAGGATGGTATGTCTAGTGATGCCATAGAAAGAGAGCAAAGCCATTTAGAAGGCAATCTTATCTTCTCCCCTTCTATACCCACATTAGATGTCTTATTTGAACGCATCTATCGGTGCAGAAAGTGACCAACACAGTAAATATTTGTAGTTTTGCCGTACATTGTGATCGGAGGTGGCCTAGCACTCAATGACACTAGGGTTTATACTAGTTTAGGCAACAGTGCCCTATGTCCAGTTTGAGTTGGTCGGTGACTTTATTCCTGAGCCCAGGTGCTCAAAGTTTGCAGTGGGGTTACAAACGAGAAGGAGAAAGATGGGGGGTACAAGAGGTTTCGGTCGAACTCTAGGTTGGAAGAGCCGAGAGTGATGGGAGCCCCTCTATAAGCTAAGTGTTTAAGCATGTGCTTATGGTTTGAAACTGGCAGTTCTGTTGTTGTGTGCTAGTGAACTTGATCGATCTGAATGAATCTGAGTCAACCTGAAATGACCCTCCCTATTGGAAGAGAGTGCATGCCCTTTTATAGATGAAGGGGATGGCTTTACAAGCGAGAGGGAGAGAGTACGTATGCCTTGTTGCCCACGCTGGTGGGTACAGGATGATAGTAGGCACCCACAACACAATGTTACATGTTAGATGCACATGGGGGGTTGTGTTGTCTTCTTTGGGTATGGTAGACGTCGGCGCCTGTCATACTATTGACTCCAAGAGGCATGCAAGAGATTTTGCCATGTTCACCCGGTATGGTAAATGTTAGGCGCCCACAACATCGTTGATGCCTAGAGGCATGTGGGGAGCCTTACCGTATGGGAGGTAATGGCACCCACAATATTGTAGGGGAAAATGTCGGTGCCTACAACACTGTTGTGTCAGGAGGGTTGTAGGGCACTACCTGGCAGGTGCGCTGGGTACGATCCCTTGTATTGCGGTTTGACTTTGTGTGCCCTGCCTTACTTTCTCCATCTGTTTCCTAGTCTTTACCGAGCGGGCGTCCCCGGTCGGTTGGTCCCAGTTGGCTCTGATCACGCCAGTCGGAGAAGAGCAGTGAGCAGGGGTTTTGTGCATCCCCCGGTCGGAGACACAGGTCGGAGTCAGACGTAGTGCTTTGGCTAGGCCTTCCCATTGGAAAGGCCATCCGGAGGTAGGGTTAGAGACCAAAGTGAGTGCTCCAGTCAGAGAGGCGGCCCAGAGTTGGAAAGCGGGTGATGTTCCTCCTCGGCCAGGCCTCCCGGTCAGAGATTCGATCGTCCCTCTGGAATATCGTTCAGCTATTTGGGCCGGCCCATGAGTTGCACGTTTGTCTGCTTGGGCTAGGCCTTTGTTGGGAAGCCGGTCTATGAGGGACCCTAGGTTTATGAACCCAACACCATCTCTCAACCCATCTTTGACCCCGATGATCCCTCTTATGCTGACCCTAGAAATCCATTAAGACAACCAAAGTATAGGAATCATGAAGGCTGCAAGGATGACCAAGAAGAGCAACGACAATGGCTGGAATGTATTAAGAATTGGTTGGAATGTATTAAGAATTCATATGCCATTGCTAAAGATTAGATGGACAAGGATGAATGCCTTATGGGTAGAATCCAAACTTGGCTTAGATCCAAACGGTGAGCTTAAATCAACCTCTTTAATAAACATGACCCATCCAAGTTTGGAGGAAGCCTTAGACAAGATCACCTCGAGAGTCTCCAATCCAAGGAAAATATTGCACATTTATGAAGAAACATCCTTGGAGCTTGAAAAGGAAGATAACATCAACGAGCATGGAAGCTATTTCATGAACACCTCATCAAATTCATGGTCACATGGGAAATCTTCTGAAACAATTGGTCTCTCTAACATTGCCACATAGGAGATCTTCAACCCCCTCGTACTCCCTGTTCATAAAATTGTTGAAAGGGTGGTTGTAGATGCATATGTTTATCATAAATATTGCAAATCCTATTGGCATGAATCTTGAGATAGGCAAACTAAGATTGGAGTTGGAGGGGAAACCACTTCACCAATTAGAAACACAATTCGAAGGTTTCCCAATGATGAGCTTCTATCCTAAAACAAGCACTTTTGGGAGATAACATGAGCTTTTACTTTTTTCCGTAATGCCCTTGTGAAGTGAGCATAGAAATATAATTCTAAACATATTCCTTTGTTTATTTCTGTCACTAACCATTTTAGGTTTGAAGCAAAAAGAATGAACAATGAGGACTCAAGGTATGTCCAACCAATCATCATGCAACATTGAATCACATCCGTCCAAACTTGACTTTGCCTTGCAAAATTCAAGCCTGAGGGATGGGCTTCTCTGAAAAATCTTATGCCATGGTGCTAATTTATCTTGGTTGTTTCTACCCTTAAATCATTCTCAATAACAATCATGCTTTTTCATCTCTAATTGAATAAATCTCTATAATGCTTTCATGTTACCTTTGTTTGCCATAGTATACTTAAGGTTTGGAGTATTTTCATACACCTTTTAAATTAGGCATGGTGCTTAGTTTAAACCAAAAGGTCTGCTGGTTTTACTTCCAAAGGCTTTTAAATTAAGTGAGGTGCTTAGGTTAAAATGCATTGCTAAATCAAATTAGACATGGTGTCTAGGTTGATTTTTGAGCCAAAAGTATGCTTTAGTAGATACTAGTTATTTTGTTGGACTAACCCCTATAGGAAACTCTCTATTCAATTTGGGTAAGTCACAAGATGAATTCAAATCGGAGATGAAGAAAGGCAATGATGAACTCCAATAATGTTGCGCAAAGAAGACACAACTCATTCATGGTCATTCGCTTTGTCTTTAACTACAAGTTACCTTTGCCTTGAGACATGCCTGTACAGAACATGATAAACAAAAACTATGCTAAAATAATTCTAACACCATCTTTTCATTAGCATAGAGGGAAATTACAAAATGCTGGATAAACAACCCATGTTTCAAAATTGTATATTCCTTCAGGTATATGTTGTCTGCTAATCCTTTGTAGGCATAAAACAATGAGTGAGGAAAAAGGTTTAACAAGGTGTTAAAAAATCGAAGAGCAGAAAGATGGCATGACAAAAGGATGAGAAAGAACGGGTGCAATCTAGGAGACAAGAAGCTCATGAACAACTCAAGATGCGAGGCTAGCCGAAAAAAGGAAACCTTCAAGCAAAAGGTACGGACCATCACGGGTCATCTACCCTTCATCATATGGTGACATCACACTTCAATGACAAAGGTAACCTCCTAAGGTAAATGGTCTTCATTTAAGAAGTTTTTCCTTGATTCTGGTAGGCAGACAAATAAGAAATAAACATGTTTGAGTTATAGTTCTACTTGATCCAACCTGATTAACTCAACATGTTTAGTTCTTCAAGCTTGTTCCTAGCACGACTCTCGTAGTGACCATAGTCTCAACCAAATAAACTAAAAAATGCACATCCTATCTTTGGAAGCTGATAGTCATAATCATGTAAAGATTGATACATTATGCACAGATAGACAATCCTTCCATGGGTTAAGCAACTCAATCTTTTCTACCAAATAAACTTAAATGCTACATTCATGCTCAACCTTCTGATCTTACCACCTATGTTATAATTGAACAAAGCACATAACATCAACTTCATCTTGTTCAATGTGCCTAAGGTTAGAGAAGAATAAGTAAAGTTTTGGTTTTGTTGGTGTTTTCCCACCAATAGAGCCCATGCACTTGATCTCTACCATGTTTTATAGCAGGACACACTTCGAGCAAAGTGTGGGGAAATTGATTCCCCAATTTCTATAAGTGAAGGTCCTAAACCTGTCAAAACAAAATCAAAACTCAAAACCAAGACAGGTTTGATGGAAGAAGGTGACATCACCATTAGAGGCATCATCACAAGAATCTTTGTCTTCAGAACAAACTGAGGTATTAATGAACTTCATAAGGAGAAGTCCAGTTCGAAAGGACTTACAACACCAAACCCTCACCGAAAGAGCTAGCTTGGGGGAGAAGTACCTCTGTGTATCTAGGTAAGTATTCTTATCCAGGTAAGTATTCTTTCCCTTTTTAGTTTTAGTTTCTTTTTAATAGTTAAGAAAATGTTGAATGAAACAAAATAAAAAGTTATCTTTATAATAAATATATATAGCTATAGTAATAATGTTGTAACATCCTAGATGTGAAAAAGCAGTAAAACTTGATCATGTGCATCATGAAGCATAATCACCAAGCATTGAGTCATAAATGCAATTTATGTTTCAAGTATAGCATTCATATGTTGCATAACTGATGTTTCATGTGTTGCCTAAGTAATGATTTCATTCATGCAAATCATGTTTCATTTATAGCATTCATATGTTTCATATGTTGCATATGTCATGTTTTACATGTTGTATGAAATGATGCTAATAAAAGTGATTAAGAAACTTTCTTAATTTAAATATGTGAATTTGCTTAAACAAATAAAATTTTGCTAAAATAAAATTTGTAGTACAAAATGAGTACTTGCTTATAGAATCAACATGTGATGATGTTTCCAAGTCAAACCTGTGAAATTTGAGCTCTAAACTTGAAATCAGCATTGAAATTCAGCACTTGGTCAAGTTTTGGCTGTGTCGAAAAATCAGTAAAGGATTCAATTTTAGGGGAAATTATTGAGTCAATTTTCATAAATAAAATATATCCAACTTTTGTTCTATTGATTGAAGTAATGCTTGCTCTATGATAATGTGTATTTAGTTGTTATGTTTGATTAATGGTTAATCCCTAATTAATTGCTCTAAGTTGTTAATCCAAAACTGTTTTTCTAAAACCCTAACTGAACTCTGTTTTCAGTTTCAAACTGCATGTGTTTGAAATTTACAATTTTCAAATCTATCAAGTTTTTCATGTTGACCCTTTAAGTAATATTGGAGATCTCATATAGATGGACAACTTTACTTAAAGCAGATCATGACATTGTTTTGCAAAATCGGGAGAAAAAGGAGGGGGAAATGCCTTGTCAGACTGCTACAGTGCTCTACACCAGCATCATTCTACCTGCCTACTTGCCACCGATCACCACCGCCCACACGCCATGTCTCCATGTGTGGACACACACCTGCTCGTGGTAGGCATCGTGAAGCAGCTGCTGGCATCACCTGGATGCTTCGCCCGCGCTCTTAAGCCACTGAGTCGGCCGTCGTGCCCTCCATCTTCCTTCTTGCTGTCGTAGAGCACCTTCACCTCACCTGTGAAATTCACCATGCCTGCTCCACTGCAGCCCAATAGTTCTCGCCCATAGCATCGCATGCTCTTTGCGATCGCCCTTGATCCACTCGTGTCACCTCTCCTGGCTGAACTTGCTCGCGCGCGCCGTTCTCGCCGCGGTGGCTCACCATGGCCATCAAAGTCGCCTTCACTGTGGCTAGCTCTCTACGGAGCACCTCTCTCCCTTCCATCTCCTGTTTAAATTTCCTCATGTTGCCATGAAGCTCATGGACCTCTCCTTCTTATCTCTATCGGATAGGGTGCACCAGAACATGATTCTGCCACCCAGTCCGCACCGCCATCGTCGTCCTTCTCGATGGCAGCCAGTCCCTGCTCCACCTCCGCTCTAACCACTAGGGCCAGTCAAGTCATGGTGAGCACCTGCAATGTGTAGCATGCTCGAATTAGGCCGATTAAGGGCTAGAGCGGCCGGTTCCGCCATCGTGAAGTGCGCTGCCGAGCCACCATGGCCTGCGGTTGCGCATGGACCAAGCCCTGATTCGATCAACTGTCACCGTAGATATGTTTGTGAGGTTGAGAGGAAGACATTGGTGCCATCCCTATCACCGGAGGCCTTATCGCCGGCAAGCTCTGCCACGCCGAAGCACCACCGGGCCACCGTTGCTGCCGCCGTGTCTGCTGTGGTGCTCTAGGTGCTCGTCTAGTGCCGCAGGAGTGTGCGCGGGAGAGGGAGGAGTCCGCCGTGGTGTTTCGTGTTGCCGATGAGAACCCTATCGGTCAGCCATTCGGGCGCCGTGGTCAACACAGGCCATGCCACACTGTTGATCAGGATCCTACTGTCAGTGGCTGGGGGTAGAGGAGAGCCGGGTGAGGAAAGGTTTTTCCTCGGTTTTGAATTTCAAAAAATGATAAAAGTGTAGTTTATTGTTTATTTCATAACTAAATTATTAGAGGTGATTAAATTATGAAAATTTTTGTGTATCTTGTTATTATATGCTCTATCCTAGGAAAAATATGAATTGGTCATTTTTCAGTGATTTTGGTATGCTTAAAAATTCACTCTTTCAATTAATAAATGCACCTTCCATGATTTTTATAGGCTAAAATAATTATCCTGTAATCATGAAACTTTTTGTGTAAATGTCATGTGCTAATATCTACCTTCACAAAAAGTTTGGTACTGTTTTGAGTTACTTAACTTGGTTAATTAATTTAAATAGTGTTTAAATGTCTTTTCCATTATTAAATAAATACCTAAATGGTTTAGATAAATACTTAAATGGCTTTAGGGCACCTAAACCCCTGCTATTCCTTGGTAATTTGATTTCTTTCCTTGATATGTTTATAATCAACTTGTTTATTTCATTATTAAAATGGTTTTATTAAATATTTAGTTTAGCTTTATGAATCCCTTATAATGATCATGAGTTAAGATAAATGTTAATTTCTTGCTGGACTATGTTAGTGTAATCCTTTTTCATGGTAGATAACTAATTAACTTATTAGTTAATAAATAAAATGGTTTTCTCAAATGATTAATTAGTGAATGCATGCGATTAAGGCATGTAATGATCCTTGCTTGCCCTCATGTTTGAACTTATGTAATGTTAGTTAAATACCTTGCCTTGCTTGACTAGTATAATGTGGTAAGTGTTGCTTTCATGATAACCACTAATCACATTTTTTAGTTAAATAAATAAAAGTGCTTTACGAGTAATAACCTTAGCTGTACCGTGAAGGAAAGTTGTATTCAACATTCTTAGATTAGTTTAAGTTTGCTATGCACTTGTGTGTGTTTCATCATGCATCATGTCATGCATTCCATCATGTTAAGCCAAAGTATCATTTCTTACATGTAGTACATACGAGAGTGAGAAGACTCGTGTTGATCAAGTTTTAGAGAAGGTCCATCCACTAGTGGTGTTGGTGCCAAGTCTGGCCCCTGTGATGTTCTGGGAAATCTAACCTTCTCTAATATTTACAAATATTTATTACACTTTACATCTTGTGAGATGTGCATTAAGTAATTAGGAGTTGGTCGAATACCATTGCTGCATGATTACCTTGATATAAGGTATCCTTAGTTATACCCTGCTAGTATGGATAGGTCGATACCTCTTATGCTTAGTAAGGCTTAGATTTTGGTAAAAGTTGAATGATGGTTTCATCGTTCATGAGAAATAGTTTTACCTTGATCCTCTCAGCTCTGCTGATGGCTCATGAGATTACCTAGATAATGTTAAATATCTAAATTGAGATAGGGGCGGACACATGGTTATGTCTCCGTATGGGATATTGGTAATGTCCTATTATAGAACATGAAATCTGTCTCTGGTGGGTAGGCCAATGAGGAGAGCATATTGTGCATAGTCCCGCCTGTGTCGATTGAGGACCGTACCATTGTAGGCCTGTTGTGTGGTCAAGACTTTGCTAGTACTGGCCACATACTCTAGTAAGCCCAATACCTTGACTATTCCATTATTAGAAAGGACAACTGCCAACTGGGAGTGGAGAGATGGCGAGAGTAGCGTGTACACATCCGACGAATCCGCTAGGAGCGGCGCTGGGAGATGGAGGACTGTGCTCTCAGGTAGCACCGGACCCATTCTTGTTTTGGAGGATTTGAGTGAGGGTTGATATATGTAGGTCTCAGACATGCATATGTCGTGTGGTAAGGAAATCCTAGCTGGGCCAATCAATTCGAATCGTCGTTGCTTCTCAGAGATGAAGGCTCGATCCTCTGACCTGCATCGTAGATTAATCAATGAAACATGGTTACTGATGGGTATGAGATGATATAAGTTGAGATGGGATGAGATGCTTAATGAAGTGAATGATCTAGATTGGGTGCAAACTAGATACCACTAAGGAACTTAATACACAGCTAAACATTGAAAGTAAGGACTCACTTGTAGTAAGCTTTTCTACAACAATTATTCTAGCTTCCAACTCTCCTTTAGGCCTGCATATCTTTGGAGTCTTTTCTTTAGTCGGTTAAGACTTATTGAGTACCCTCAAGTACTCAAGGTTTGTTAACCCATGTTGCAGGTTCTTACTTGTGTTGCTAATCGAGGTCATGTCAGTGGGCTCGACATGATCTGGCTATCTCTTCTACCTTAGATACTTTACCTAAGTTGCTTCCGCAATTCTACTCATCATTTGGAACTTAGCTAAGTTCTCATTTGAACATGTTTTGTAAACTAATGTTATAATTCTTCCTCACTCTAATGTAAGTTATTTTTGTACCAAATGTTGTAATGTTGTGGTAACTCCATGTTGATCCTGTATGAGTTGTAAAAATGTGGATGATTCGGGGTTCCCTAAGGACACCCGACTAGACTACCGAAGTTATCTGGCTCTCATGTGCAGTAGTCAGAGGCCTTTAGGACAATGACTAGGTACACATGGGCCATATAATTTGGGTGGTTCTGCCACAAATGTGTGATCTAGTAAAATTAAAAACAAAATAAAAGGTGTGTCTAGTTTGCTCTAATTTTTTTAAGAGTTGAATAAATAAAGAGGACTCAGAATAATCTCTTGAATGGAAATGATGTTGCTCTATTGTAATTCCTTTCAAGTACCTAGTTTTTCAGCCTTGAATTCTCTCGAGTTTTGGATAAGTTTGTTTTGATATAAGGATTTGCTCTGAACTTGAAACTCGTGGATAGCATATGCTTAATCTAAGTCTAGGTAATTGACTGGATATGATATGAGAAGGTCTGAGCTAATGTTTATGTTGTTCCTAGTGACACTAAAGTTTTGGAGATTTATCTTTTGAAAAACGCAAAAATGCTACATGATGAGTTCCTGTATGACAAAGCTTGAATTCCTACTAGAGCCATACATGTTATTTAGGCTTGGAAAACTTCCACATATATGTTGCTTGCTTTTGCATTGAGTTTTGTCAAGCTTTGTTGACCCTTATGAGAGGTTTGTCATGCTCTTAAAATCAAGATCATGTACACACCACCCACATATGCACTACCCCTACACTAGGGGGTAGCCGCAAAGACATGCCTTCCATCTAGATCCACCCAAAAATGTTTTACTCCTACACTGGGGATGAACATAAAAACATGTTTATTAGGTTTTCCATCTACCAAATAAATGCTCCAAATTCTTGTTGCTATGTCTCAAAAGTTTTGTTGCAGAAAAGAGGCATTGGGGCTATGCAAAAGTTATTCATAAAAAAGCAAAAAAGGAAAGAAAAGAAAAAAAGAGTTGAGAAAAAAATGGACAAGTCCGAGATATCTAAAACAATGGGTACTTATATGCCTGCCTAAAAAAAGAGATGAATAAGATAGTCTCTGCTCTCTAGCAATTGTTTCCAAGTTTCAAGAGAGAGATATATTTTCAAGGAGCAAAGTAGAATTAGGTTTAGCCACCTTATATCCACCATACATCCACACACATGCACATCTTGATTTGATTGTATGACTCAACTCTCTTTGGATCCATTGTTTGACTTTACAATATATGCATTGCAAGTATGCTCTAGCTTTCTCCCTACCTATGAACTCCACATAAACCTTAGTGGTAGGAAGAGAAAAAAGCATAACATCTTCATTGCCTTGGTGAGGATCCACAAATACAACATATATTGAGAGTTTTGAGAGTGTCATACAATGGAAGCTATGAGTTTTATTTTGAAAAAAAACTCTGGAATAATAGTTGAGCAAAGAACTTGAGACATAGTGCTTTTGTCTTTCAATTGCTCAAGACTGAAGAGAAGGCTAAGAAGCCCCATGGTTGAAGGTAATATGGGTCAGTTTGAAGTTAGATCAGTTTATTCTAATCTAGAGGAGAATTCTTGTTTGAACGCATATGTACTTTTGAGGAGAGAAAGCATCATAGCAACTCATGATCCATTTTTGCTAAGTTTAGCTTTGCTAAGGGACTAGCAAAGGTTAAGCTTGGGGGAGCTTGTTGACGGATAGTTAACAACTATTATAAACCATCAATAAAACATGTATAAGGGCACAATTGTTATCACCAACAAAGGTCTAGGGGTTTAAACTAACAAATTCCATGACTTTTGGTGAATTTGTATTTTCTACAGGGTTTATCTAGAAAATCATCAAGGTGGACCTACATGTTAGAATTAATCATGCTTATCCACTACTGAAATGGGCACCAAAAGGTTCTAGAGGACACCACAATGAAGTAGGAGCCGAGGGGCTACACCCGTTAGCCTCTGCTTCATTATGTTGGTTCTCCACCACCTCCTAGGTTGCATCTACTGCTGTTCTTTAAGTCAGTTTGATCCAAGGGCTCACGATGGATGCTTCGGCCTATATAAATAGCCTTGTACCCCCCTCCCTCAGCAGATCCCTGAAACCCTAATTCATATCTTTAGGATCAGAGCCAGTAATCAAGAGAAGACTAGTCCTCCATAGGATCTAGTCCTATAAATAGAATAGTGAGGGAAGAGTTTGGCGAAGGTGCTGGCTTTGTCGGTGCTCTCTCTATGGCTTGTACCTTGGTAGATCCAAGTTCTACTTGAGCTTGCTTTCGAGATTTGTCTAGTAAACAACTTCTGATTGAAGTAAGTAATTGTTTATATTGTTCAGTAGGGTCATGACTCTCTTTTGAGTGCTTTAATCTATAAACGCTCTAGGTTAAAGTATTAATCGAAGAAAAGAAGGAATTTCCTGCACTAGCACTAGCATTCATTATGAACTCCTCAAGAAAAGAAGGAATCCTCTCCAAAACAAGAAGATGAAGTTTTGATAGCCAAACCACAACCACTCTGATCCAAGATTTAGCAATCAATCCCAAACCACCAATACTCCAAAATCTCCCAAAAGAAGAAGGAATTTCACATTTGGAAATCCCTGTTGAGATTAAGGATGACCTCTTTAGTGCTAATTTTGGGAGAGCATTAAATTCTCACAAAAGATCTTCAAGCGAATATAATTCAAATCCTCTCAAGAAGGGATCTCTTAGAAAGCATCCTTATTCCCATGTGGGACATTGGGAAGAATTCAAGGATGGCATGTCTAGTTATGCCATAGAAAGAGAGCCAAGCCATTTAGAAGCCAATCTTATCTTCTCCCCTTCTATACCCACATTAGATGTCTTATTTGAACCCATCTCTCAACCCATCCTTGACCTCGATGATCCCTCTTATGCTCTTTCTCCTAAGTCTCATGATGACCCTAGAAATCCATTAAGACAACCGAAGTATAGGATTCATGAAGACCACAAGGATGACTAAGAAGAGTAACTGACAATGGCTGGAATATATTAAGAATTGGATAGAATGTATTAAGAATTCATATGCCATTGCTAAAGATTGGATGGACAAGGATGAAGCCTTATGGGTAGAATCCAAACTTGGCTTAGATCCAAACGGTGAGCTTAAATCAACCTCTTTAATAAACATGACTCATCCAAGTTTGGAGGAAGCCTTAGATGAGATCACCCCGAGAGTCTCCAATCCAAGGAAAATGTTGCACGTTTATGAAAAAACATCCTTGGAGCTTGAAAAGGAAGATGACATCAAGGAGCATGGAAGCTATTTCATGAACACCTCATCAAATCCATTGTCACATGAAAAATCTCCTGAATCAATTGGTCTCTCCAACATTGCCACACATGAGATCATCAACCCCTCATACTCCCTGTTCATAAAATTATTAAAAGGTTGTTGTAGATGCATATGTTTATTATAAATATTACAAATCTTGTTGGCTTGAATCTTGAGATAGGCAACATAAGATTGATGCTGGAGGGGAAACCACTTCACCAATTAGAAACATAATTCGAAGGTTTCCCAAGGATGAGCTTCTATCCTAAAACAAGCACTTTCGGGAGATAACATGAGCTTTTACGCTCCAACCTATACAAACAGCCCTATACCCCCTCCCTCAGCAGATTCCTTCCTAATTCATATCTTTAGGATCAGAGCCAGCAATCAAGAGAAGATTAGTCCTCTATAGGATCTAGTCTTATAAATAGAATAGTGAGATAGAGAGTGAGTGTCGACGAAATATGGTCGGCAGTCTACCTAGGGGTATGCCCAATGTAGTAGATTGTCGGCAGATAGATGCGCAAGCCACAAAACAAGATGGTGATGCAAGACAGACATAAGGTTTTATCTAGGTTCGGCCGCCAAGAAGGCATAATACCTACATCCTGCGTCTGATTGTATTGTTGTATGTCAATGAGAGATGATTTTTAGAGGGCTCCCCTACCCGCCTTATATAGTCCAGGGGGCAGGGTTATAGATCTGGAAACTAATCCTAGCCAGTTACAATTGCCATAGGTGGCTGGATAAGGATTCCTATTCTAACCGACCAGGATCTTGCTTGATCGCCAAATCTGCCTTGACTCCTTGCGCGGGACTCCGAATAGGTTGGCCGGGCCGTGCGTCGTCTTTTGGTGGACCGGACCCTCTGATCCGGGCCGGCCCAAGCCTAGCCGTAAGGGTATAGGGGTTAATACCCCCACAGCAAGTCCCCGAGCACCATGTATTATGCTGCGACATGCCATTTTAACCTTTTCTGAACAGTGAGGCTTGAGTTCTTGACATCTCTGACCACCGTTGTCGCTGGAGAAGTAGGTTGTCCGAAGAATATATGGTGCTCTTAAGAAAAAAGAAAAAGATTTCCATTCTAGGAAGTGTGCCCACTTGTATTTCTGAAAAGAAATGTAAGTGCGTCGTGAAGCGTAGCGTCGTTGATCATCAGAGGCGTAGGGGTCAAAAAACAAACACATTCACCGCAAGGTGAAGTGTGCCCACTTAGTCCCTGAGCCTGGTAGTAGGTGACGTAGGCACGTGGTGCCAGGGTCTAAAAAGAATTCCCAATTAAGTTGAGAATCCAATCGTTGTACAGGCGATACGAAATGCACCGGCAGGTGCATCGTACCGATGTAGTCCCTGAGCTTGCTGGAAGGCGAGGTATGAGCCTTGTAGCAAGGTCTAAGTAAAAGTCTCTCAACTATATGTGAGTACAAATCACATGTAGCTGAGGAGAGCGGTCTTTGAGCAATGGTCGGAACAGTTCCCGAGCACGATAGTAATCCTGACAATAAATCAAAGCTTAGGGGTTGATTAAATAAACACATTCACCACAAAGTGAAGTGTGCCCACTTAGTCCCCGAGCCTGGTAGTAGGTGACGTAGGCACGTGGTACTAGGGTCTAAAAAGAATTTCCACTGAAGTTAAGAATCCAGTCGTCGTACAATCAATACTAGATGCACCGGCAGGTGCATCGTACCAAAGTAGTCCCCGAGCTTGCTAGAAGGAGAAGTATAAGCCTTGTAGCAAGGTCCAAATAAATGCCTCTCGACTGTATATGAGTACATGTCACATGTAGCCGAGGAGAGCAGTCGTCGAGCACTCTTCGGAACAGTCCCCGAACATAGCAGTGGTCGGAGCAGTCCCCGAGCACGGTAGTGGTCGGAGTAGTCCCCGAGCACGGTAGTGGCCGGAGCAGTCCCCGAGCACAGTAGTGGTCGGAAGCAGTCCCTGAGCATGGTAGTGGTCAGAGCAGTCCCCGAGCACGGTAGTGGTCTGGGCAATCCCCGATCATAACCGTGGTCTGGACCATCCCTGAGTACGAGACATGCAGCGAGAAACGAATGCCGCTTGTACTATTATTTGGTGTATTTATTTATCTTCTTACTCTGTCAAGTCCAATCTAACACGTCTGGTCAAAAAAGCAGACAGGTATAGCATGTCATACTGCCTTATTGCCCTTTCAAGCAAACAGTCGCTTAGCACCTATAAGGAGGTGCGTCAGTGTGGGCCCTCTCACACTAGCAACAAAAAGGCACATACACTGGTAACGAAGGGGCGCGTTTATTGGTGTAGATCTCGAGGTTGTGAAAACAACCGTCTGTGGTGCGTGTGCATGGCTCCCAAGAATCTTGGGCGGACGAAACAGTGGAACTCTTGGTTATTTATAATATAGAACTGGTAAGTTACTTTTTACCGATCCCCATTATCATTCGCCGCCGCAGCCTTCTTCTTCCTCTGGCCAACCCTAATACTACCGGATTCATCACCAATCACCCTTCCACCATATCCACCTCCATCAGCAAGGGTGGATTCATGGCGAAAAGTGACACCCAGAAGAAAGCCGGAGTCATGGCAAAGGAGTGGTGGAAGTCAAGAAGCAACGAGCAGACCATCGAAGACCTCGTCACCATGGGGGTACTCCATAACAAGGCACTCACAGGATGGCACGCGCCAGAAGGAGAAAGGTACCCCGATCCACAACCAGGTGAGATTGTGGTTTTCGAAGATTTCTCCAAGCGAGGTTTTGGGGTTCCAGGGCACCCTTTCCTTCAGGGGCTCTATTTGTATTACGAGATTGGGATTTGGAATCTGCATCCCAACTCGATTCTTCTTGTCTCCACCTTCATCCATCTTTGCGAAGCATATGGTGGCTTCCAGCCCCATTTTGACCTCTTTCGCCATCTTTTCTGTCTACGAAAGAAAGGAAGCAGGCGGCTCAAAGATAGCCTAGAGATGTGTACCTCAATCTGCGTGATGGGATGAAGGCCCTAGTACTTGCACTGCCCTTGGAACACATCGCTGGACTGATTGGTACAAGAAGTGGTTCTACATCCATGAAGAGCCGAACACGATCACACTATGCGATGTGGGGTTCATTCCGGAGAAGAAGAACAGATGGTCGAAGAAGCCCGAGCACTTGGAGCAGATCTCAGAACTTCTTAGGATGATCTAATGGAAGAAACTGGATGGTCCGAGCGTGGTCGAGAACTTTATCAGCCGAAGGATCCAGTCTTGCCAGAGGAGGGTACATCCCAGCTACGAGTACCAAGGTAGCATAGACCCAACTAGGACCAGGCAAGAGGTGCTTGACAAGATAGAAGTCAAAGCTAGGATTAGAGAGCTATTCAACTTAGCTAATCCAAATTATGTCAGGTTGAGCGACATCGAGCACGCTTTCAAGCTGGTCCAACCTCCCCCAAAGGTAAATTATGCTACCTTGTACCCATAGTGTTATGTTGTAATAGAAACTTAGTGTGTTATCGCCTTTGTGTTTCCTAGATTAATGGTCATGACAGAGCAGCAGTGTTCGTGTCTCCACCCCCTGGTGTGGATTGGCCGCAAGTTGCTGGCCCAACTGCCCAGACCAGTGCCAGGATCGAAGACGTCGACTGGGCTGTGCTCGGGGTTGGGGAGGAGGCAACGGCCAGAGCTGCTGGCAAGTGGCCGGTGGCCAGCAAGCATTGTCAGGCCATCTTCCCACTATCAGATGATGAAACAGAGGATGCAGACATCTTCTGACTCATCCCTCGAAAGAGGAGGAGACAACTAGAGTCGACGGGTAGGGTGGCTCCTCCGTGCTAGTGGGGATTACATCACCAACCACTAGAATGTAGAGGACAAGCGGCAAAGGGGTCGAGCATCAAGCCCCGACGCCAGTACTGGTCGTGGAAAGAGACCCGGTGGTGCCCACAGTGCACGTGGAGTAGGCGCAGACGAGGAGATGCCCCTTCACCACATCATTCCGTGCTTCCAGGCTGTAAGTATTTGTAACCTTGATGTAAGCTTACAATTTATATTGAATACTATTGTCTTTTGAACTTATCGCTGATATATTAGGTCGGCATCCACCGAAAATCCTGACCAGCTAGCTAGGTGTAGCATGGCTTCGCCAGCAATGGCGGAGAGAACTGCCCAGCAACCGGCTATGGAGAAACCTATAGAAGAAAGTCCACTGGAGCCTCAGCAGACGAGTGGCCAGACGACAGTCCCCGAGCAGCTGATCGAGAAGAGAGCCGAGCCAAGTACAAGTGCTTCGAGCACTAACCCTACTGAGGGGGATACTTTGGCACCAAGGGGATCAGACCAAGCCTAAGGAGCAGCAGCTGGAGGTGGCACGGAGCATGCTTGCCGATGCTACGGCTCATGGGAAAGCCATAGTGACCGCAGAGACTACAAACTCCAGACAAGCGCCGCTACCTGAACAAGTGGCCGAAGAGGACGAAGTAGAAGAGGTCCTAGGCCATCCCCAAGACAAGCGACAACATGTATATGTGTCGTGCTAGCGGAACGACTAGTGGGTTATGCATGAGGAAATTCTAGAGGTTGAAGAGACCATGAAAGTTGAATGAGCGGCAAAATGTCTAGTGATGGAAGTCCAGGTATGTTTGGCTTGACCACTTGATCCTGCTATCCAGTCGAATTGTCTGACTTAGCTTTTTTACATGCAGGACTTGATGAAGACCGCAAGGTACCAAAAAAAGTGCTTCGACTAGATTGAGGGGATCACAGCAAGCAATAGAGAACTGGCGGCCAAGGTGGAATGCTTGCACCACCAACTTGAAGCCACCGACCAAGAGAGGATGGAGCAAGAGGCACAGAACTAGAACCTGGTCATCCAGCTCAGTAACAAAGAGCAGGAAAAAACAAGTAAGTTGTCATTTTATCACAGCAAGTGCATGACACGTGTTGTTGCATTGTTGGTAGTAACAGCTGTAGTGCAAGCTTAGAAGCCAAAGTAGTCCGTCTCCAAGAGGAGAATAGCCATGTGGCCGTAGAGTGTGGTCGCCTGAAGGAGGACAACAAGAAACTAGCACACGACCAGTCGCAACTCTAGGACCGCACAACCAAGATGAAGGAAGAACTGAAAAGTAAGTGTTCCAGACCACCTTGCTCACTCTGTTGCCCACCTTATCTTGTCGTGGCGTGACATTTTAATGTCTTGTGTGGTTTGCAATTTTAAAAGTCAATGCCAAGAAGCATCTAGAAGCCATGATGAAAGATCATGACGGCTAGAAGGCGCGATGCCTAGAGATCATCGAGGATCGGGACACATGGAAGAACCGGTTCTAGGAGGTGGCAACTGGCATCATGCCCAGTCCTCGACCTTATCGACCCAGCGCTTACAGAGGAAGTGCCAAGGACACCGTAGCTCGAACTGGTCGAGAGATGCCGAAAGGCATGGGGGTGGTTCCAAGACTTTGTGAAGGAGGCGGGTGAGTACATAGGTGCACATGTGGTAAGCATGGTGCGTGCCCACTACCCCCTGATTGATCTTAAGGGCCTGGAGGCTGGGTACCCGAAGGAGGTAGATCCAGACAAGACCGAGGAGCTTCGGATGACCCCGCTGGACCTGTCTTCAAAGATAATTGGTGACATTAACCTATGTGGAGGTGGGACAGCACCTGTATAGGGTATGCCATCAACAAGTTAGCTGGAAAGGCCATCAATTGCGAGCCAACCGGCAAAGCCTGTGGTCTCGACCAGCCAGGCATCAGTGGGGCCATCCTCTTTGGCTCAACTAGTACAAGAGTCCCTGAGACTCGAGCAGGATGTCAGAAGCAGTGAGCAGCGGGTGCCGCGTGCCCCGACCAGCCAACAGGATAGGCTGGAGCTATAGAAGAAGGATGTAGTTGTGTTATTGTAAACTTGGGCCTCTTCAGGCAAGCTTGTAATAACGTAATTGTATATCATCATAAGCTTGTTTGTTTTGTATAAAAACATATTTAAGCTTGCAACTCGTGTTGGCAGTAACTAAGTGAGAACATGTTAGCGTTCTGTTTAGTTGTACCAGTTTACTCGAACGTCATCCTAGCAAAGTTTGTATGGCCCTGATTTGCCATGTGATCGAAGTGTGAGGTGCAGTGACCTAGTGCACACGTAGACGCAAACAAGTCAAACCAGGGGGGACCTGCCGATCACCCATAGCATAGAGAGCGGATCCCATGCACGCTGTTGGGAGGGACCTGGAGACAGGGCCTGCTCCGAAAACCCTGGGTAGGAATGGTGGTCGGCCTTGACTGGCTAAGTTAGAATAACCGTAAAATTCGAAGTGACACATCAGAGTGGTCGGAGAAATCATAATAGCTTTATTGAATGAAATCAAAGGTATAAGAGGAGTACATATCTTAGTAGTTAAGCATAGAAATGCCTAAGCTTGTCGATGTGCCATGAATTGGGTACGTCCGTACCGTCCAGGTGAGCTAACCTGTAAGACATTGGTCGTGTGACCTCCTTCATCATGAAGGGCCCTTCCCATGGAAGTTGCGAGTTTATGGACACCAGCCTGAATTCGTCTTCCACTTCAGGACCAGGTCCCTCGACCACTGAAGAACCGCTCTTTAACATTCTTGTTGTAGTACCTACGCAAAACAGCAAGGTATTTGGCTGTACGTACACAAGAATCGAGCCGCTTCTCTTCTGCACTATTCACTTCTAGCTCCTACACTTCATTGACCCTGCCTTCATTGAAGTTCTCGACCCATGCTAATCTAAAAGCTATATCTGCGGGGAGGACTACCTCAGCGCCATAAACCATAAACTATGGTGAGACACCGGTGTTACGACTGGGCTGAGTTCTGAGGCCCCAGACCACGGCTGGTAACTCTTTGAGCCATCTTCCGAGAGCTTTGTCATTTTCTCTAGTACATCCTCTTCTTCAATGTGTCCAAAATCATGTCGTTTGCCCGCTCGAACCCTGTCCATTAGCTCTGGGGTGCACCACCGAGACGTATTTTACTACTATGCTCCTTTCATCATAGAAGTCCCTAAAAAGTGTTCCTAGTGCACTGAGTACCCAGATCAGTAATGATATTGTTGGGTATGCCGAAACGGTGGATGACCTAGTCAAGGAAGGTGACAACCTTTTCTAAGGATGCCTGTACCAGAGGCATGTATTCTATCCACTTAGAAAATTTGTCGATCAACACAAAGACACATGTAAATTTCCCAGGAGCCGGTTTGAAGGGCCTGATCATATCCAGTCCCCAGTATGTGAAGGGCCAAGAGGCTAGTATTGTTTGGATCTCATGTGCTGGTATGTGGATTCTCTTGGCGAAGAACTAACAACCCTCACAGTGGCAGACTAGCTTCTCTGCATTGGCTACCGCTGACGGCCAATAGAACCCTGCTCGAAAAGCCTTGCCGACCAACGTTCTCGAGGCTGCGTGGTTGCCATAGGAGCCAGAGTGGATTTGATCCAGGAGATGCTCGCCATCTTCCTAGGTTATACACTTCATCAAGATTTCCTCCTTTGCGTTCTTGCGCCATAGCTTTCCATTGATGAGCAGATACTGCTTACTATGATGCATCAGGCGCTCATTTTCTATTCGATCAGTGTAACCACTACCATCTGTTAGGTACTTGATGAAAGGTATTCTCTAGTCGGGCTCATGAGTGGTCGGAGGTGGCTCGGTGGTGCTCGACGCCGAGACCGTAGCCACTAATTGCTTGTCTAGAGGCTTGTCGACCGTGGAATCTTCCTCTTCGATCGAAGGCATGAGCAGGTCTTGGACGAATACGTCATATGGGACTTTGGCTCAGGATGATCCTAACTTTGATAGCGCATCCGCTGCTTGATTTTTGTCCTGGACCACGTGTGTGTACTCGATGCCATAGAACCTGCCTTCCAGCTTTCTGATCAATTTGTAGTATGCATCCATCCTTTCACTGGTTGTGTCCCAGTCCTTGTTAAGTTGGTTGATGACCAGAGCTAAGTCTCCGTAGACATAGAGACGTTTAACACCGAGCTTGACCGCAATGCACAAACCATGTAGGAATGCTTCGTATTCAGTGGCATTATTAGATGCTGGGAAATAAATCCTAAGGACGTACCGGAGCTGCTCCTTGGATGGTGACATGAAAAGGACTCCTGCCCCTATGCCGTCGATGTTGAGAGAACCATCAAAGTACATCTTCCAATACTCGTTGGGCCCCTGAGAAGTAGGCGTGCTTAAGTCTGTCCACTCGACGATGAAATCGACGAGCGCCTGAGACTTGATTGTAGTACGGCTTGCGAATTCCAAGGAAAAGGGACATAGCTCCATTGCCCACTTGACAATGCGCCCGTTCGCATCCTTGTTGCTAATGATGTCTCGCAGAGGGTACTCAGTCATGACCACCACACGATATCCATCGAAGTAATGTTTCAACTTTCAGGATGTTATCAGTATGGCGTAGATCAATTTCTAGATTTGTGGGTACCTGGTCTTGGATTCATTGAACACCTCACTAATGAAATAGATTGGCCGCTATACCTTGTAGACGTGGCCGGGCTCATCGCGCTCGACCACCATGGTAGTGGAGACCACTCGATTAGTCGCCGCAATGTGAAGCAGGAGTGTTTTGTTTTCTCTGGGAGCAGTGAGGACCGGTGGCAACATAAGGTATTGTTTTAGCTATGTGAAGGCAGCGTCTGCTTCCTCCGACCACTCAAATTTCTCGGATGCTTTGAGTAGTTTAAAGAATGGTAATCCCTTTTCGCCTAATCTTGATATGAAATGGCTAAGAGCGGCCATGCATCCGGTAAGCTTCTGAACATCCTTCACCTTTTTGGGTGGCTTCATGTCCAAGATAGCTTTGACTTTCTCTGGGTTAGGGCATATGCCATCATGACTGATGATGTTGCCAAGTAGTATGCCAGAAGGAACACCAAAGATACACTTCTTTGGGTTTAATTTCCATTGGAATGTGTTAAGGGCTGCAAAGGTGTGTTCCAGGTTGTCAACAAGGGTATGTGCTTCCTTGGTTTTGACAACTACATCATCAACATAAGCCTCAACAAGGTCGTCTTTTATCTCGTCTTTGTGGTAGGCCTATATAGCGCGTTGGTAGGTAGCCCCGGTGTTCTTGAGCCCGAACAACATGGTCATGTAGCAGTAGGCACCGAAAGGCGTGATAAAAGATGTCTTGATCTGGTCATCCTTTTTGAGAGCGATCTGGTGATAACCAGAGTAGCAATCGAGAAAGGAAAGCAGCTCATAACCGGCGGTTGAATCTACGACCTTGTCTATGCGAGGTAAGCCAAGGGGTCCTTACGGCAGTGTTTATTGAGATCAGTGTAATCAACGCACATTCTCCATTCATTATTCTTTTTGCGTACAAGAACCGGGTTGGCTAACCACTCTAGATGATACACTTCTTTGATAAATCTGGCTACCAAAAGCCGTGTAACTTCTACCCTAATCGCCCCCTTCTTGTCGCGAGCGAACCGTCGTAGCTTCTGCTTGATAGGTTTGGCCTTGCCATTGACATTCAAGGAGTGCTCGATCAAATTCCGAGGTACACCGGGCATGTCAGCAGGTTTCCATGTGAACACATCCATGTTGCTCCTCAAGAACCTAACGAGCGTGTCTTCCTATTTGGGATCTACGTTGGCCCCGATAAGGGCCATTTTGCTAGGATCGCCGTCGACTAGCTAGATCACCTTGTGCTCCTTGGACTTGGCATTCTTGCATGGAGCCTCGAGCTCTGGGATCTCCAGGTGGTCGACCGAGGTCATCTTGGCGTCGAGCATGGTCGCGGCCATGCGAATAGAGAGGTCGTGAGCCTCTGCTATTTTAAAGCTATCGTCTTCGCAGGTATAAGCTGCGTATACATTCCCCCTAGGGTTAGAACTCCTTTCTCGGTAGGCATCTTGAGCACTAGATACCTGTAATGAGGTATGGCCATGAACTTGGCGAGCGATGGTCAACCAAGGATAGCATGGTAGGTGCCGTCGAAGTCAGCGACCATGAAATTGACATAGTTGGTGCGAAAGTGGTCCAAGGTCCCAAACTGCACAGGTAGCGTGATCTGCCCAAGAGGTGTAGAGCTCTGTCCAAGGAGAACAGCCCAGAACTGTGCCTCGTACGGCTTGAGATCTGCCTGGGTTATTTTCAAGGCCAGTAGACTGTTCTTGAATAGTATATCGATGGAGCTACCGCCATCAATCAACACTCTGTCGAATTGAACTTTGTTGATACAAGGATCGAGGACCAGGGGAAAATGTCCTGGTTCAGGTATTGTGGCCCATTGGTCCTTTCTGCTGAAGGAGATCTCGCGGTGAGACCAAGAGGGGAGTCGTGGATCGGTGATGAAGTTGTCGGTGTTGGCCATGTTCAAGCAAGCGTGGGCGAGCAGCTTGTGTTCTCGTTTAGTCTCGATGGACACTTTGCCTCCAATGATGGTGTGCACATGATCGGTTGGCTTGACGTACTTATGATGGGGATCTGCGTCTTCGTCGTCGTTGTCCTCATTATGTTGTTCCCCTGCGTCGTTAGGCTTGTCGGACATATCCGGAGCCTGTTGACGCATGTAGATAGACTTGAGTACATGGCAGTTCTCCATGGTATGGTTTGACTTGGGATGGAGCTGGTAGGGCCCTTTCAATGCTTTGGCATAGTCTTCTTTGTAGTTACGACGTCCGCCACCTTTCTTGACGGTGTTGACCTTGCCGTCGTCTTCCCGAGCACGCTTGCCCCTGTAATCATCTCGGTGGTTACGCCGCTGATTACGTTGGTCGCGGTGGTCGCGGGAGTCGTTGCGCTGGTTGTGGTGGTCAAAATTGTCGTTCCAACCACAGTTGCCGTGGTAGTCGTCGCAGTGTGGGGGTGGTCAGAGCGTGGAACCCTTGCTGCTTCTTCGATAATTATCTTTTTAGCATCATCGGCGTCTGCATATTTCTTAGCAGTGGCCAAGAGCGCTGTGACTGATTCAGGTCTCTTACACAGGAGCTTGTCCCTTAGGGCATCATGGAAGTGGAGGCCAGTGATGAAAGCCTCAATTGCCTCGTTGTCGGAGATTGATGGGACCTTGATACGCATCTCCGAGAAACGCCAAACGTACTCACGCAGTGGCTCATCTTTTCGATCTCGAATCCATTGCAGATCATATTTGTTGCTGGGTTGCTCGCAAGTAGCAATGAAGTTGTCGATGAAGGCTTGCTTGAGCTCTTGCCAAGAATCAAAGTAGTTCGCCGGCAAGCTGACCAGCCATTGGTGACCTGTGTGGCCAACAGTGACTGGGAAGTAGTTAGACATGACGTGCTCGTCAGCCATGGCTGATCTGCATGTAGTTTCATAGAGCATGGCCCATAATTCGGGGTTCTCCTTGTCATCGTACTTCTAAAGTTTCTCGAGCTTGAAGTTCTTGGGCCATATGACTTGGCGAAGGTGTGGAGTAAACTGCTTCAAACCCGGCGGGCCATGGGCAGTGTCATATTCCATACGGCAATTGCTTTTGTGGGATGCATGATCATTGGCTCTCTGGTTGATGCAAGCACGTAGATCACGTCCTCCGAGGTAATGGTAGAGATCGTTATTGCCATCGCGGTGATCTCGGTTGCCATCTAGATTAGCCCTGCGACCGTGGTTATCGCGGCGATTGTCGTGGTTGTCTTGGCGGTTATCGTCTCGACGGCGGTTGTCATCCCGACCACCATCATGGCCATTGTTTCTGCCTTGACGGTTGTCTGATGGGTCGTTGTTGCGCGAGCCACGTTGGTTGGGTGGCTGTGAGCGACTTTAGTACTGGTGGCTGTGGCTTGACTCGACTGAGACGGATGGAGCCCAGGCTTGATTTACAATCTCTATGGTCTGGGCCATAGCAGCCGTCAGATAGGCTTGTATTTCATCGTGAACTGCTTGGGTTTCTGAGGTATTGGGTAGCCATTGCATCGTCGCCATAGCAATGGCTACATTGGCGCTTGGAGTCCTAAAGACCTATTTGTCCCCCACCCTATCGAAAGCATTATTGAGGTCGCGTGGCTAGACCCTTATGCGTCGTGCCTCCTCTTCTGTTTCGGCTTCAATTTGTCAGTGATTAAACCGGTCAATATTGCATGCTTCGCGTGCAATCCTTTCTTGTTCTGTTTCACCAACTGCTGGTGGTTCATCATTACTGACAACATTGATCAAATCCCCTCGTCTTGGTGGGAAAGACAGGAATTGTGGGAACCCTAGAGCGTGGTCTGGGATATCCATATCGTATTCGATGCCCTTATCGTCGTGATGCTGGAGCTTGGTGTGGACGGAGGCATTAGATGCGATGCCAGACGAGGAGCTGGAGTCACCCTCTTGGACTATGTGGATGGATCCTTCTTGATAATCCTCAACCCGGATCATGTTGACGAAGTTGCGCGGCTTCGGCCGAGGGCGATGTATAAAACATAGATCCGAGCGTCATTGTATATTATACGCGTAGTTGGAGGTAGCATTTCGCAGGCCGTAGGGCTAGGCCTAGTGATTCTCCGTCGAGGCTTCATACTCGGAGAGCCGAAGATCCATCGCGGAGGCTGGCCGGCGATGAGCAGAGCGCCCTTCAGGAGTAGATATGACCACGAGATCTATACCGAGTCATGCAGGATGACTAGCCTGAGCTGGTCAGGTAGATCTATTGTGGGGAGCGGTTACCTGCTCAGTAGGTTGACTTTGAATTGAACTTACTAGAGCTAGGGTTTCAGCGAGTTTGGTGCCGACCCGATCGATGGAGTTGAGTAGGTTGGTGTTGTCGATCTGCTTCCCTTTATAGCGGGGAAGTAGACGACGGGTTGTTGGCATGGCTGAAGATGATGCAGGCATGGTCGGAGCTAGATGTACCATGGTCGGAGCCAGACCCATCGTGGTCAGAGTCGTTTCTACTATGGTCAGAGCCGTATCCACCATGGTTAGAGTTGTAGCCACCGTGGTCGGAGTCGTAGCCGATGCAGGTGAAGTAGCAGTCGACACAGACTAAATCCGCGCCTCCTCCATGATCATGGCGATGAAGTTGTCAGAGCCGGTGGTCTAGGTGATCTGGCTGACGGTGATCATGAGGCCGTCCAGCGTAGCCACAGAGCCGGAGGTGATGACCATCTTGTTTGCTTGGAGAGCAGTACGCACACCCCCTACTTGGTGCACTACTGTCGATGAAATATGGTCGGCAGTCTACCTAGGGGTATGCCCAAGGTAGTAGATTGTTGACAGACAGATGCGCAAGCCACAAAACAAGACGGTGACGCAAGATAGACATGAGGTTTTATCCAGGTTCGGCCACCAAGAAGGCATGATACCTACGTCCTGTGTCTGATTGTATTGCTGTATGTCAATGAGAGATGATTTTTAGAGGGGTCCCCTGCCTGCCTTATATAGTCTAGGGGGCAGGGTTACAGATCTAGAAACTAATCCTAGCCAGTTACAATTGCCATAGGTGGCCGGATAAGGATTCCTATTCTAACCGACCAGGATCTCGCTTGATCGCCAAATCTACCTTGACTCCTTGCGCGGGACTCTGAACAGGTTGGCCAGGCCGCGCGTCATCTTTTGGTGGACCGGACCCTCTGATCCGGGCTGGCCCAAGCCTAGCCGTAAGGGTATATGGGTTAATACCCCCACAGTGAGGGAAGAGTTTGGAGGAGGTGCTGGCCTGTCGGTGCTATCTCTATGGCTTGTACCTTGGCAGATCCAAGTTCTACTTAAGCTTGCTTTTGAGATTTGTCTAGTAATCAACTTTTGATTCAAGTAAGTAATTGTTTATATTGTTCATCAGGATCATGACTCTCTTTTGAGTGCTTTAATCTATAGATGCTCTAGGTTAAAGTATTAATCGTAAGTGTAAGCGTGGTGCTTTGACTTGGGTTAATCATGGAGGCCCCCTGCATTCCGAAAGGTGGTAGATTGCATGTGTGACATAAGTTCTATATAGCATGTACTATATAGCTTTGTTGATCCTTTGTAGTTCACCTCCTGTCTATAGGCGCATGTAGGACGCGGTTGCTAAGGAAAGCAACCTCTGCTGGTGTCTTTCCCTAGTAATGTCCCAGTTGAATAGTAGAAGACATAAGCTTACCCAAGTTAGAACTAGAGAACCTTAGTTATCCTCTCTACACTCCTATTTATCCTAACCTTGTTGCTACCCCTAGTTAAGTTATAACATAGTTAGTCTCACACATTTCCCTTTGGATACAATACTTGTAATACCTCTGGGTGAAAGCTACAACGGTATCCGTGTGCTTGCGGATTTATCTTTGTACGTTAAAATATACCAACCACCTTAAGGACTGCATCTCCGTCGTTTATTCAAGTTGGTTTGATGTGAGGGTTTAGGATTTGAAGGAGGGACGCATGGGTGCATCTAGGTGGACCAAACGCTGGCTCGGGTGCATTGGGTTGCCACGACTAGCATGTCTGGTCACCATGCAGTCAGCCAAATGAAGGAGGGACGCGTGGGTGCATTTGAATTGACCATTGGGATCCAACATACAGCATTTTAAGGAGGGACACATGGGTGCATCTTGTGGACTGAGTGCTGGCTCGGGTGCGTTGGGTTGCCCCTGACCAGCACGTCCGGTCACCATGAAGTCAGCCAAATGAAAGGGGGCAAGGGCTCTATTTCTTTATGGGTCTTATAAATAGCCCTTGACCAGCCATGGCTCACTCTCTTAGCCATTTCTATTGAGAATACACCCAAGTGAGCCTAGCCATTCCTCTCTCACTCATCCTACTTGATTGATTCATCATTTGGTGAGATTGGAGAGCATCCAAGTGCATTGCTTTGAGTGATTGCATCTAGATTCACTTGGTGATAGTGTTTCGCTATGGATTTTGGTTGTTACTCTTGGTGGTTGCCGCCACCTAGATGGCCTAGTGCAGCGAGGATCATCGAGTGGAGGAAGGTGCTTGTCTCCGGCTTTAATCATGGTGATTGTGAGAGGTTCTTGACCTTTTCCCGGTGGAGAGCCAGAAGGTACTCTACTGGATTGCGCATGGCTTGTGGATCCTCATCTTGTGTTGGTTGTGCATGTAACACCCTAGTGTTAAGCATTGCATTTGGCACTTGTAGTTCATGAGCACAAGCATCATCCAAGCATTCATGAACATGAGCATAAGAAATTTCATCTCATTCTTATACCTTATCACATGATATGTTGATTTTATATATATGCTTATGCTTGCAATCATATATGACCAATGTACGAGATGGTTGTGAGGTCATGAAGACACCTTAGGCACATCTAGAATGGTAAATGGAACAATGTTTGTATTCATGACATGGGCCAATTTTGCTTCTAAGTGTTGGTTTCATTTGAAATGCCATTTTCATGATGCTAGTTTGACTAAAGTGGAACAGTAGCTTAGAGTGTTTGCATGGCTAGTGTAACCTAAATAAACATTGTAGTCCTTGTCATGGGTAACAAACTTTATTTAAGTATCAACAAAACATTGTTTTCAAAACTTGAAATTTCACTGTCTTTAACCGGTTTTTAGTTTCAATGTAGCCCACTTTGGAGCAATGTAGTTTGTAAAACAGTTCGAATTAGACCATGATCATTAAAGCAAAGTTGTAGTACTCACATAGCTCTGCAACTTTCACTAATACCATTTTCACTGAGCCACCATGGATTAGGAGTTACAAGAACATGAACTTGCTCTGTGAGTCATTTGTTGCCGGCCTGAAACCGACCGGAGCAGCGCGGCATCATGGTCGACCGGCCATAGGCTGTGGCCACCGCGTGGTGTACGCGCACCGGGGCTAGGCCCGCGTTGTGGCTAGGTGTGCACTAAAGAGGCCGCCGAGCGACCCTGCCCTCACTTGCGCCCTTAGTCTCTTTCTCTCACTCTCGTGCTCACCAAAGCGGAAGCACAGCGCCACCATTGCCATCGCACCTCCACCGAGCTCACTCACTGCGCCACCATGCCATTGTCCAATAGCTCATGCGCATAGCTCTGCCACCAGCTCCTCCACCTTGCTGACCCACTGACACCGCCATTTGAGCAAGGGTAAGGCCGCTTTACGCGTCACCATCGCCGCCATGGCCACGGAGCGTCGCCGAGCTCCGAGCTCACCCTGGCCAGTCTTATCCACAGCTCCTCCTACCTCCTTCTCTCTGGTTCCGTTATGGCCTTAGGTCATAGATGCTCACATCATCATTAATTTAACCGCTACTGCCACCGTCACGTGGGAACGCGTGATGCCACCATGCGCATTCGCCATGGCTGCAAGCACGCGCTCACCGCCGCTGACTTCACTGGCTGCCCTTAGCCCGATTTGGTACCCTGTTACCGTGTCGCCTAGTGGTGTTGCACCTTCCCTGATGATGGAGACCTACCTTCAGCCACCGTCTTGTCGGAACAGTGACACCACCATTGTGTGATGTGCGCCACTATGCCACCATGCATGTGGCCAGAGCTCACCGCCGCTTCACTGTGGCTTGATCCGCACCGTTGAGCTCCGCTAGGGTTTATAGATGCCACAACAGTGCTGGCCTTGGATTGCCATCGCTGGAGACGATGAACCCACTGAAGTGTAGCCCCATCGTCCGCCATTAGTGCCACCGCCATCGTCAACCATCATTAGAGGTTCAACCATCTAGCTCGCTGGATGCGAAATGTGATGGGGAGCACATCAGTGCCAACCGCACCGTTGGAGACCTCGCTGTCGGTGAGTTCACCGCCGGTCAAGCCAGTGGTATGCTCTCTCTCTATCATGTGGGTCCCATTGACCTGCGGATCCTAGTTGTCAGTTGCAGCAGGGTGTATACACCAGGTGCACCTAGCAGTAGCGCCCAATTTGAAATTTGATTTTTCTTTATTAATTTTTTTTCACAGATTTAGTTACAAACTTCAAAAATTCATATCTAGAACTAGGAGTATCCAAATGGGGTGAACCAAATTTTTTTGGATTCATCTTGAAGTGTAATATTTGATTAAAATGTGAAATCTACTATTTAGGGTATTTTTCTCTAAGGATTAATTTGAGCAAGATAACTGCTTTTAAAATTCTATATTTTATCTTTATCCTTGAGTTTGGCTTGAGTGTGTGTCACACTATCCAACATTTATCATGGCTTACCCCTGTTATGAACTTTGTTTTATTATATAGTCATGTTATCTTGACCATGTCCCTACTAGAGACTTCTATATCATGCCTTCCTTTGGGAAAATATAAATGAACGATACCCAAATACTTCTGGGTGAAATGCTACAGCGATATATCCGTGCGCTTGCGGAATATTTCTGCATGTGTTCAGAAATATCATCACGACATTTCTGGTGCCATTGCTAGGAAACACCAATCCTAGTTGTGACACTAAGAAACACCAACACTCGCTAGGCAAACCACAAAAAGGGTTTGCCTGCACCATCGTGATTAGCCCGGTCCTGAGTTCAAAGTTTTTGTTGTCGGTGTTGACAACGGCCCCAATGGGCACGTTGGCAACAGCGGGGATAGAGTACTCATGGAGCAACTTTTGGGCCATAGCGGTAGTAGCGGATGGTGCGGAGTTGACTGGTTCGTTTGTCAGCAGAGTGGCAAAAGAGGAAACGGTACGGGACCGGTTCTTCATTAGGAGTGCCTCTGGATTTTCGATGAAGTTTGTCGGCAAATCGAACCAGTCTAACACTATCCTGTTTTCATCCACAACAAGAGAAAAACAAGCAAAGTTATCCTATTACGAGCAATGGCTACTACACATGCATATTATCATGAACATGTCCTAAGAAATTCTTTTAACCAGTGCCTTCTCGGCAACGGCGCCAGAAATGCTTATTAGCATTTCTTAGTGCAATCACCAAGTATGGAGATAGAATTCATCCCTGGCAACGGCGCCAGAAATACTTGTTGGCATTTCTTAGCGTCACTACTAGGATTTTTGTTTCCTAGCAACGGCACCAGAAACACCGTGATGATATTTCCAAACGCATATAGAAATATTCCACAAGCGCACGGATATATCATTGTAGCATCTCACCCAAAAGTATTTGGGTATCGTTCATTTATATTTTTCCCAAAGGAAGACATGGTGTAAAAGTCACTAGTAGGGACATAGTCATGATAACATGACTGTATAATAGACCAAAGTTCATAACAGGGGTAAGCCATGATAAATATTGGATAGTGTGGCACACACACTCGAGCCAATCTCAAGGATAAAGATAAAAGAAAGAATAAAGAATAAAAGGATATACCTAAACTAGAGCAGGCTTATCTTGTATAGCTATGCTAAGATGAGTAGATGATCATACAAATACATGAGTTTCTAAGGTTAGAGATTCTAAGTTAAGATAGCTTTGGTCACTACAAACTTACTTCGGGCACCGGCTTATACTTGGTCTGCCAAGTACCTCCGGCTTCCAGCTCTATGCCGAACCCGAACGTGGGGGATTATGAAGGACGGACAGGGCTATCACCTCCTGCCACCTACCCCTCAACCGTGGGCAATGAGGCAAACAAACAGTAACTTCTTGCTCAGACACCATGTCTACACTATTGGTTACTACTGTAGCGTCGGCTAGGAACATCCATCTTTATCAGGAGTCCTCTACTAGAGCATCCGCAATGGGGACGGACGACGAACCCTACAAGAATATAAAGACCAAAACTAATCTTAAAGTAGAACTCATACCTCAATCTAGTTCTTGGTCTAAACATGTATGTTGCATGAAAGATTAAGCATAAAGTTTCATATGCTAAATGAATAACATAAGAACCTAGCTCTATTTCATAAGCATAGCTATATTGATAATATGAGAGCAAGTACAAAAGGGAACTCTTGATATTATTCATACCAAAAGACTCAACTTGCTCAAGCTCTCCAATGAAGCTTCTTGCCTAACTCCAACTACTAAAAATAGTAAAAAGAATACAAGTGGAGGGAGGGAGGCTCTTGTGTTGTGGTGTGTTGAAATGAGAGGCCTCCCCCATCTATTTATAGCACTAGAATGGTCGGTTTGGAGGCATATTCATTGCATGCTCACATGCAACCATCATGGAGGAGCCACCAGGGAGCGCCACATTGAAGGAGGAGGGAAGGCGGTGCGGTGGAGGTGCGCCCGCACCCTAGGTGCGGCCGCACCTGGTTGGTGCCTCCCCGTGACCGCCTTTCACATGGTGTTTCCTTGTTGGGCTTGGGCTTCAGTTGTGTCGGTGGTTGGCCCAAATCCCTCTGGAAAATTGTCCTTCTCCTTATTCCTTTGCGCGAATCTGCATTATGCTTTTGTCTAATGGCGCATTTTGACTATAATTCCCTTGTATTCAACTATAAGTCCTGCAAAATAGTAATTCTCCAATACAAGTGGAACTATGTGTAAAAACATGTAGTTTCCTCCTTTTTTATCATAGTTGGCAGTTGGATTTTGTCGATAAGAACTGCCAACAGCGAGCGCGAGCGATTGGACGTGACGGTAGCGAGTCCGGTCGTAGGTGACGTATGGTGATGTGGCACGTGAAGTAGAGACAGAGAGGAGTGGATGCTGAGCCACGTCCGATCACCGTTGATTGGACGCGTTTAACCACTTGGCTTAGTGTTGTTGTAGAAATTTTTAATAGGCTATTCACCCCCTCTAGCCATTAGAACCTTTCAGCCGGCCATGGCAGATGCAGGCAGGGGGACGGCAGCGGAGGTGGATTCGCGCTAGGTAGGCCTCCTCCTCTCTCTCCTCTCTCCTCCTCATGGATCTCTGAGCTAGGGTTCCTGCGAGCTCTCCCTATCATCTCCCCCAAGCTCCGGTGGTATAGAAGGGGCCGACCTAGGGGAGGATACTGGCCAGGAGGTGGGGATGGCAGGCAGGCGATTTAGGGGAGCTGGCGACGGCAGCGGCGGTCGGACCAGGTCGGGGCAGGGGAACTCCGACCATGGTGGTGGCGGCGGCGGTGGGGGGATGGGAACAAGGTGGCGCCATGGATGAGCTAGGGTTTCACCGGAGCTCCATGGCCGCGGCCCGGAGCTTCGGCGTAACCCTGGCTCGCCGCCGCGGCATGGTGGCGGCTGCAGGGGCGAGGGCGCTGGAGTCGGGGAAGAAGAGTTGTGTGTGTGTGTGTGTGTTTTTTTGCGACTAAAAACTGTTGTGCGAGGAGGCGAGCGCACAGAAATTCTGGATCCTGCACGAGCACACTCTAGCTGCACCCCTACTTTATTTGGTTCTCGTTACTAGCACATCGTTTTTTAGTTCGGTGGTACACTTACAAATATCCGAATAACTGAATTTGTACATTGATCCATAGTCTATATTCTGATGCATGAAGTCCACACTCAAATTTCTTTTTTTAGGGAAATGAAGTCCACACTCAAGTGCTCAACCAACCGAATATTGTACTCGGTTGGCCCATAGCCTATATCCGGATCCATGATGCCCACGCTCAAGTGCTCAACTTCTCTATCACCATCAGGCCTTAGGGCATGTACAACCTAGAGACGGCTTGCAGCGGTCTCTAAGTTTTTGATAGTCACGTATAGACAGCTAAATAGACAGCATGTACAATGGACCGTCTATTTGACTGTCTGCAAACTATTAAATACATACATGCATATGTGACCAAACATGAATAAGATCTCTGTGACATTTTGTTGCTCTTTTGACACAAACAAAATCAAGCATAAGTAAGATGAACCGAAATATATTATTTCTTTAGAACCACCAACTTAATATGATATATTAATAAATATAAAATACAAGTATATTTATAAGCATCCGATTGTTGCATTTTCAATAATTCAAACTTGAAAATGTCAAGTGGGTGTAAACTCGTGACGGTCTCGACTCTTGAGTGCTGAACTGAATAATCGCAAAGCTACGTTGCAGGACTGCAGCTGCAACACAGTTCACTAGCTAGCAGGATCCTATCCCATATCCCTTTACCAGGAGATTGCCAAAGCAGCCAGATCCCAAACTTGAGGACGCATCCATGAGGATCTTAGCACTTTGAGAAATGTCGAAATACCGTATGAACGAATGCAAATACTTTGGTGGCACATTGAATCGAACACCTAGTGAGTAGGTGCGAAGCGAGCCTTCCAGAAGCTGCCGTGAGGGCCTCTCTCGTCGATCACCAGCAGAACCCGTCGGAGGTGAGCGCGACTCCTAGCCTCGCCAGCGCCCTCGTACCACCACGGCGAGGCAGACTTGGGCCCCGAGGAGCACCAGCCTCGGCAGCGCCGGTGCCGCCATTGGAGGAGATGGGGATTGCGACGTGGGGGTGGATTTTGGCGCACTTCTTGGCTTCCCCCACATGCCGCAGCTGGATTCCTGGCCTCGCCACCTGGAGACGACGCCCCCATACAACGCTGTTTTGGACGGCGACGACAACTGGGAGCCCGCGGCCTCGCTGTCTCCCGTGTCCGCCAGGGGTGTTTTTACGAGAAAAAAAATTATGGCATGGAGACGGCTAGAACACCTTCTATACCTACGCACCTTCTATACCCAGCCACCTAGCCGCAACCGCATGCCTGCGTGTGGGCGTAGCTCGCATGCTAGAGCAGCACTGCTCGTGACGTGATTACGGGCTGCTTGGATTTCCTGGCCGCGACGCCAAGCTACGGCAACAAAAATAAAATTTGGTCCTAACCGATCTCACATTCATCGCGTGTGCACCCCCCTCATCTAAGGATGATGCCCAGCATAAACCAATACGAAACCATTAGCATAACACTAACAATTTGCCCAAGCATGTTGGGATCAAGGAGCAGGCTTAGTGGTCTTGTAAACCAACATGGGTCTCGAGACCAAGAGCCCATGACTCATGGGCTACTAAGTGCTCTCTTCGTTCCAGATTATAAGCTATTTTGACTTTTGTAAGTAAGTAAGATTTATTGTGCACATAGATATATGTTATATATAGATACATAGCAAAAGCTATATTAAAAAAGCCAAAATCACTTATAATTTGAAATTGAGGGAGTATATTATATCTGCTCTCCTATCATCCATTGGTTGCACAAACCAAGTCCAAATACTATTGTTTTTTTCTATAGTTTGAATATTCTTCAAATTTCTTCCAAACAAAACACCTAAATTTGTAATTACTGCTTGTTTGTTGATTGTCTCTATCATAGAAATAGATATAAATTAGTCTTCAGATTTCTATTGGGTTTTTTTACTAAAGGTAAGACCAGATCACTACTACACATATGATTTTAGAAGGCGGTGCCCAAACATTTACGAAGATAGTACTATGTAAACATTAACGGAGATAGAAAATGCCATCCCTCTCCTCTCCCTCTCTCTCCTCCCTCCGGCGGCGCGCGGGGTCTCTCCGGTGGCGTGGCGCCCTCGATCTGGCCCTCCGGCGGCGCGGCTGCCTTCGATCTGGCCCTCCGGCAGTGTGCGGGGTCCCTTCAACGGCGTGGTGACGACCTTGATCCGGCCTTCTGGTGTCGCGGCGCCCTCGATCCGGTCCCCCCGATGGTGTGGAGCACTCGATCCAGGCCCTCCGGTGGCACGCGCGGGCACCCTCCCTCGCTCGGTGCGGTGGGCTCTCACTCAGGGCCGGATCTGGCTCGGTGGTGCGATGCGAGGATTCGGCGGCGGCGGGGCAGTGTGCTCGCTCTCGGGAGCTATGGATCCGGAGCATGGCGAGCGGCGGCGACGCATGCGCTAATCCTGCGGGCAACGACGGTGCACGTGCGGATGGGCTCGGCGGGCTCATTGATGGGCTCAACAGGCCTCACCGATCGGCTTGCTGGATTTTTTATTTTTTTATTCATTAACCGAGGCGGGCATATCAACCGTCTCGGTAGTTCACGTGATTTACCGAGGCCTTTAAATACAGGCGATTGTGTTGCCCGCCTCTATTAATCTGAAATGCTCTCCTCCAATAAGATTTGTGTAGTAGTAGATGTCAAGTACACGTAAAAATAATAAGGACATGTTTGAATGGGATGGCTGCTCCTCAGAGAGCGGTTCGTCGATGGGGAAGGAGTGCCTTAATTTGTCGTCGTCTCCCAATGTTGCTCCTCCGCCAAGAGGCCTCACAGCTGTCGCACATGCCGCGTGGGTGCATCCGTGAGGACCGAAATAGGCTTACAGTGTGGCATCGAGCAGGGATTCGCCTTACGACAACTAGCGCGAAGGCGCCGACTGCCTACGACATCATCGCATCAGAGTAGCCGCCCCTCGTAGGTCCCCATCGGCCTTCTCCACTCTACCAACCACTCTCTCTCTCTCACGGGGACGACACCAATCAAGCTTCAGATTAAAAAGGCCTGAACCCAGCAACCTTGACATCATGTCTTCTCACTATCAGAAACTAGAGATTTCGAGAGAGTGCAAAACACGTCACGAAATATGGTTTTACTCTCACGAAAATAATGCGTGAGTGTACACCGTCACGCGTCAGCTCTCGCGATAATAGACACAAAAATCCCATTTTCACTGAGAGTTCACCACCACGGATTCTTTTCATGGCGGGAGTCCGTGACAGCCACCCTCATGAAAATAACGTTGCCACCAGGTTTGCACCAGTGTTTTCGTGGTGGGTATTTTGTGCTATTTCATGAGAGGTCACCATCATAAACTGATTTCGTGAGAGTTCGGTATTTCGTAGGAGTCATCATCATGAAATGGATTTCGTGAGTCACCCTCGTGAAATTGATTTCGTGAGAGTATCACAAACACAGAGAGAATATATTATTTCGTGAGACCACCACAAAAACAAGTTATTTCGTGAGTATAAACCGCCATGAAAATTACTAACGGTAAGCATCTCAATCCAAATTCCAAATGCACACATATAGTCCAAATGTCAATCCAGAACACAAATACATGTTATCTAAGCTCGACCATACATGTTCAAAAGACAAAAGACTGGCATAAGCTGTTCAAAAGACGAGTCCTCGTCGTCCATATGTCCTCGCTGTCCCTGTCGGCACCATGAGTGTCCTCATCAACATGAGATGGAACTAGTGGTTAGCTAAAAACAGATAGTACTATGTAAATATCAGTTGGACTTCAAAATTTCTACAGATTAAAAGGGTGGCCTACTCATTCTGTATCATTGCTTATGGAATTGTTCTCCGTAACTGTTTTGACTGAACTGAGTGTTATTTGAGTGATTCTCCGTCTAGTAAAAACTATCTGATCTAGTGTATCTATAAAATACTAATCTTCCTTTGGTAAATACTATATAGGTACCTTGATAGGTCAATAAAAAAGTATGAAATGTTACTAAATGAACTTAAATTACAGACAAAGGCAGAGAGCAAATATTGTTGTATGACACTTATCAAGCATGAGAAGGCTACTTAAACAGAATGTGTATACGCCCTGTTCGCTTGGTCGTAAACGATCGTAAATTTCCAGCCAGAACAGTATTTTTCTCTCACACCAAACCAGCCAGCAGTAATAATCCACGATCGTATACGATCGTTTCAGCCCCAGCCGAACAAGATATGGTAATATAGTAATAATCAGCTTTAATTTAAACTAGAATGAAACTCAACTTACCAACTAATCATTACAAGAACAAGATATGGTAATATAATAGTAGACTCCAGGTGACATGCTTGGACAACACTACCATAAAATTGATCACTTAGCAATAGGTACAGAGAAGATCTTATCCTTCTTTGAAAATAAAAAAATTATTACACTGAGAATACAAGGCGATACACAGAAAATACAAAGTCTTTGAACATAAGAATCAACCAGTCAAAAAAAACAACACTATTAAGTTGTCCCAGATTAAAAATCACTAGCATGTTGTATTCGATCAAAACAGAATTATGGCCTAGCATCTAAGTACTTCAGATTTAATTTCGAGCAGATCTACAAGGACAAGGTCTAAACTAATTTAGTGAAATCGAGACAAAATTCTACACCCACGGATACTACAATATGGAATTTACCAATCATAGACAACAGCTACAGCTGGAGAGGCATAACATTGGGGAAAACTTGCCTGAACATGTACAGCAGAATAAACCTAACATATACATAATGCCTTCCTAGTTGTTCTTACACTTAGGCATATCATATATAATATTGATGTTTTATCTCTGACCTTGTTGGTCTGAAGGTTAGACAGATATGATGCTGCAGACTAGTGGCCTTCTTTGATAATACTAACAGAAGCATTTCATATATCAGTTTTACTGAGTAAGTCATCCAAATCTGCTATTTGTATGAAAAATACTCACTGAAAGCACAACCAAATCTGCACTTAATCAGAAATGGTTCTTCACTTGAACAAAATATTATTAGTCTATTGGTTCTTCACATAACAAAATAATATTAGTCTATTGTTTCAGAGCATAGAGCATAGTATACGATAATGCAGCTCTGTTTTTTTTTCCCGAAGAAAGAAAACAGCATGCCTCGCCGTTAATTGAGGAAGACAAATCCAATCGCACCTCATGTACTCTAACCTAAATATCTAAACCAGAAATATCTTTGTTAAATTACAAAAATTTGTCTTTCTTTCTCAAGTGCATCATGTACTTTGCGTCATTGCCAATTCAACTAAACTACATGAATAGAGCTTTGTTTTGCATACATGTACAGAAGGTTCGTAAACACACATACACATCAGTATGTTGAAGTTATTTTCATACAAAACATTTTTCATCTCACAAATCAAACATAAATCACCGATAAAGAGGTTTTGAAGACAGATGGAACTTAGTGAACAATGTCCTGTTCTGAAAGTAGGAGGAGCTGCCCTAACTGATGAGGACATGACACCATCGGATACGACCATTGTTTATAAGATGAGCTCGTTTCTATATTTGCATAGTGATTTTGGTACAATTCACTTGGTTCCACATGTACATGTCGTTATTTGAATGTAGATACAAATGTCTCAACGTGCAAGTTCATCAAAGTTGAATTTTTCAGTTCATCGGCAGCTCGACAGTGCTTCATTGGGAAGGCCATAGCTCAGCCATCTGGAGTGCGATCGAGGTCAATGAGCACTTGATGAAAAGCTTGTTTGATAAGATTTCAAATAGATCTGGTCTCATCTCAATATCACATCAGAAAGGCCTTCAAACCATCAAGATATTCTGTCACTGTTTCTGCTGGGAGCTACATTGTCGTTATGGGCTTGTTACTCATCCTTGGGACCCTGGCCCAAGTGGGAGCACACCCCAAGGACTTGGAGAACCCACCAAGAAAGCCCTTGGATGTCCTCCTCCTTGGCCACCACCTTAGGAGGCTAGCAAGGACGTCCAAGCCAAGCCGGAGGTCCAATCCAACTTGAGTTCGAGTCCATCTCGAGCTCCAGGACCAGCGTGTAGTAAAACGGACGTCCAGGTCGCATACGAACTCCGTTTTTGATGATCCACATATGGATGGAAAGATAATTTCATAAGAAAACCAATGGAAGTGGTCCCATATCAAAATTACATCAGAATCAACGGGAATAGTTGAAACAAGTTGATATCTAGAATCTATCACGCCGCTGCGTCGTCGTCTTTTGGGCCGTTGGGCCTTGTAACGTGTTGGGACACCTTTAGGACGTGAACAGGGATCCTTGGACGTTCCTTAGGCTATATAATCAGTAGCCACCACCTACATTAGGTTTTGTTTTTGTTTTAAATCAATCTGTCATTGAACAGTCGTCGTTATCGGTTTACAATACCCCAACTTCAAGTGCTTAATCATTCATCTGCAATTGTCACTTCAATTGAGTTACGGTTTATCTTGTTCTTGCTTTTGTTCTTTGACTCGCAGCAGAGATTAGCCTTCTTGGCGAGGTCAACCGGATTGTGACACGGTTGATAACTAGAGGAGACATGGTGCTAAGGTTGCAGGGTTCGGGTCTTTGTGATCTGAAACCGGATCGGTGTGTCGCTCTCTGAACAAATCGTTGTTTATCTTGAACTTGACGGAAGATCGGGACCCTTGTCCCCATTAAGTGGTAATTAGAGCTTCAGGTATACCGTCAAGTTCGCATCTTACCCTTAGTTCGAGTGTTTTTGCTTTTATCCCATAGTCCAATGCCATATTTGTTTCCTATCCTATAACCATCCGTGCCATAGCCTTTGCATGATTCAGTTTCAGAGTCCGCTTTGTTGAGTTTGTATCCTAGGTCAAAGTCTTGTTGCTGGTTTAGATTGTGTTCTTTTCTAGTTTGTGTTGATACCTCCACCCGCCGCTATTCCGTATCACCATCGGTTTGCATCTTGTGTCCACTAAATCCCTGATTCGAGCAGCTTCCTTAAAACAGTCATAACTTTTGCATCCGAACTCGAAACGGGAAACATTTTATATCTACGGAGAATGCCAAAAAATTTTAGATCTATTTCATCCCAGCAAGACTGGGTTCGCAAAAATTAGATTTACAAAATTCGATTAGGAAAATTGAGTTTCTGGGCCCACAAGTTTTGGTATGCTTTTTAGCACAGTCCTAATTTTCTATAGGCCACGTCTTTTATTCAATTGAGCTCAATTTTTTTTGGTTTATTCTTGTGTGCTCCTTGCTGAGAAAAAAAATATCAAAAGAGCAAAAGCAAGAAAAAAAAAGATTGGACAAAAAATAAAAGAAAAAAATAGTAAAAGAGAATAGAAGATATCAAAAAGGAGCACATAAGGAACACTCAATAGCTCTATTGTTTGTGATACCTTTTGTCTTGTTCACATCCGTTGCTATCTTTGATACTTGTTTCCTTTCATCCTTGTTTCCTCTCTTGTTGATCACAACTAGTGATAGGAACACGTATAGGCCAGCAACTAGGACAAGTGCTCTGGACATTTATTCAATATTGCTGTCTATCACTGACTTGTGTGCCACATATACATATTTGTTCTTTTGCATGCCTCCCAAGCTCCACATATACTTCAGATCGGTACAGAAAAAGACCCTTGCAATCTTGGTGTCACACCCTCACAGGTATCACGTATCAGCCACCGGTTGTACCGTCCACTGCTTTGCGTTGGTAAGAACCTTGTAAGAGCTTGATAAGGTGTTTCCTTTTGCTATGATCTTGAGAGGCAGCACCACTCCACCTGCGTAGTAGGATTATTAGGGATAACCTTCACTGTTTGTTGCTATGTTTTGTGTCTACGATGGCAGGTGATGATGAAGATAAGACGCCCAAAGACTTCAAGGAGTGCGTCAGCCAAGAGCAACTACAATCTGTTATAGAACATGCTCATAAGGATATGAGCGAGGCAATTGCCAAGGCTATAACCAACGCGCTCAATGACCTCAAGCTCGGTAGCACTCTTGAGAGATTGGACAAAAGAGTGTCCACGTTAACCGACAGGATAGTTGCATTGGAAAACCGTCCAGCACCCGATGAAGATGTGAACAACGATGACGAGATTTATGATACCGATGGTAATGTTGATCGAGCAGCAACAAGGAGAAACATATTACATCTTTGTCTTCACACAAACACAACATGTATGGGTGGTGCTCGACCCTTCAACCACCATCAAGGTAATCGTAATCATGCTCCCGATGATCCTTATGCAAAGGTTAAATTTACCATACCTTGTTTTTTGGGACAATATGATGCTAAGGGATACCTTGATTGGGAGATGATAGTAGAGCAAAAGTTTAGTGCCCACCTTGTACCTGAGCAATATAGAGTTCAACAAGCTAATAGTGAGTTTAAGGACTTTGCCATTATTTGGTGGTATGGGCTAGTTGCAGAGGATGTTTTACCTAGTACATGGGAAGAACTTAAGATAGCTATGCGTGATTGTTTTATTCCTCCTTCTTATAAACATGAATGGCATAACAAATTGCAGTGCTTAGTGCAGGGCAATATGTCTGTCCAAGAATATTATACAGAGTTTCAAAAATGTGCAATACGTTGTGGGATAGTAGAGGACATGGAAGATACCATTGTTCATTTTTTTGGTGGTTTGAGGCATGAAATACAAGATATTGTTTTCCATATAGAATTTATACTCTCAAACATTTGTTCCAGCTTGCTATGCTTGCAGAAAAAGAATTGCAGGAGTGTCAGCAAAAGAACCATACCAACATTGGCGACAACTTCAACCAGATTTTAGCAAGGGTGGAGCAACCATTTGCGAAGGTTGAGACTGCGATAAAAAGGCGAGTGGTTACTTTCGCCACTACAACAACATCTTCACCACCACCACCTCCCACACATACTTTGGAGTCTGGTAAAACTTTAAACCATGCTGAAAATGCACAAACTAATAGAGATAGAGCTGCTAATGAAAGGAAAGAATTGGATGTTAAATCTGAATTGCCTTTGTCAAAAAATAATTATTCTAATAATGCTAGTGATAAAGAAGAGCTGTGTGAAAATGCTTTTATTATACGTATGCCACAACTAGTGAATGAGTATGATGCTTTAGCTTTGGAACCAATTACTTATGCTGAACATAAAAATTTGCTTCCCATTGCTACCGAAAAAGATGAAAAGAAATTATTGTATTCTTCAAATACTTTAGGTTATATTGAGTTTGATACTTTATATGCTCTTAGTAGTTTAGAAGAGAAACTTAAATGTGTTGAATTGTCATGGTTGTCTACTTGTACATATCATTTTATTAGAAAATATAATTGTAAAGGATAGTATATGGTGCATCATGTCTATATTTGTTCAAATCTGAAATCTCCTTATATTGTGCAAAAGTATGATCAACCAAAGGATTGCAATTGCTATAATCTTGTCATGTCAAGTTCCTCTAGTTTTATTATAAAGAAACATGTTAAATTTCAAGAAGGGGAGCAATGTTGGCTACTACCAACAACGTTTTCTTCAGCTAATCCCAAACCAAGGACGGTTTGTTGTCAAGAAGGGGAGGATGATGAGGACATGACACCATCGGATACGACCATTGTTTATAAGGTGAGCTCGTTCCTACATTTGCATAGTGATTTTTGGTACAATTCACTTGGTTCCACATGTACATGTCGTTATTTGAATGTAGGTACAAATATCTCAACGTGCAAGTTCATCAAAGTTGAATTTTCGGTTCATTGGCAGCTCAACAGTGCTTCATTGGGAAGGCCATAATTCAGCCATCTGGAGTGCGATCGAGGTCAATGAGCACTTGATGGAAAGCTTGTTTGATAAGATTTCAAATAGATCTGGTCTCATCTTAATATCACATCAGAAAGGCCTCCAAACCATCAAGATATTATGTCGCTGTTTCTACTGGGAGCTACATTGTCGTTATGGGCTTGTTATTCATCCTTTGGACCCTAGCCCAAGTGGGAGCACACCCCAAGGACTTGGAGAACCCACCAAGAAAGCCCTTAGATGTCCTCCTCCTTGGCCACCACCTTAGGAGGCCAGCAAGGACGTCCAAGCTAAGCCAGAGGTCCAGTCCAACTTGAGTTCGAGTCCATCTCGGGCTCCAGGACCAGCCTGTAGTAAAACGGACGTCCAGGTCGCATACGAACTCCAATTTTTATGATCCACATATGGATGAAAATATAATTTCATAAGAAAACCAATGGAAGTGGTCCCATATCAAAATTACATCAGAATCAATGGGAATAGTTGAAACAAGTTGACATCTAGAATCTATCACGGCACTGCGTCGTCGTCTTTTGGGCCGTTGGGCCTTGTAACGTGTTGGGACACCTTTAGGACGTGAAGAGGGATCCTTGGACGTCCCTTAGGCTATATAATCAGTAGCCACCACCTACATTAGGTTTTGGGTTTTGTTTTAGATCAATCTGTCATTGAACAGTCGCCGTTATCGGTTTGCAAGACCCCAACTTCGAGTGCTTAATCATTGATCTGCAATTGTCACTTTAATTGAGTTGCGTTTTATCTTGTTCTTGCTTGTGTTCTTTGACTCGCAGTAGGGATTAGCCTTCTTGGTGAGGTCAACTAGATTGTGACATGGTTCATAACTAGAGGAGACATGGTGCTAAGGTTGCAGGGTTCGGGTCTTTGTGATCTAAAACCGGATCGGTGTGTCGCTCTCCGAACAAATCATTGTTTATCTTGATCCTGATGGAAGATCGGGACCCTCATCCCCATTACCAACCATCCGCTTTAGATCTCCCTTGTCTGCTTCAGATCTCCAGCAACTGAGTGTAGGGGAGGACGACGATGAGCATGTGGGAGGACAGCGGCGCGTCCTCACGCATGGGGAGATGATGATGGCGAGTGCCGAGGAGGGCGCTGACAGCGCCTCCTCACACGTGAGGGGGAGCCAGGGAGGTCGATGGCGAGCGATGGGGCCACACCCAGTGCTCGATCCAAGCCTCACTGGTCGCCTCCCCTGCAGCCACGACTCCGTCCCATGGCAGTGCCTCCCCGGGTGGAGCGATGGGACCCATGGTGGCGCCTCCCAGGCATTGACGAAGCTAGAAAAAAATTTAGGAGAGGCTGAACAAAAGAATAGAGGCTTTTTTATCTTCTCTTAACCTTAGCCCCTCCTACCTAATACATATATGCATAAAATTTCGAGGGCTTAGAGGGGCTCCACGTGCCCAGGATCGGTAGGGTGGCTAGAGCCCCCCTAGCCCCATCGCTGCCTCCGTCACTGCTCCCAGGCCGGGGAGACGGGGGGAGTGGCGACGACGGCTTAGGAGAGAAAGGTGGTCTGCTGGCTGCTGCTCCTGGTTTGGTGACCGCATGAGAAAGAAAATTAGGGTTTGGGGAGCTGAAGGTGTGGAGTTTTATTTGTTGCTGTTGTAACCATGGCCATCGATCAATATTGGATGGCTCAGATCTAGTCGAGCCTTAGCAGGCTGGTGCCTTCATGAGGCCTGTTGCTGATGCGAGGCCTAGGCCCAGGACGCTAGGCGTTAAATATGGGCCAAACAGGAAATCATGAATCTCTTTTTTTCTTACTGAAATTTTATAAATGAATTAAAATGAAAAATTATTCAGCTATAAAGTTTTATAAAGTTTTAGAAATCATCGAGACCTACAACTTTTGTTTTGGTCATTTCTCCATCCAACTTTGTTTGAACAATTCAAAATTTGAATTATAAAATATGAAAACTTCAAACAATATTATGAGAAAGTAAATGATTTCAAACGAAAAAGTCATCAAGAACAAAGTTGTAGAAACCATCGAGATCTACAATTTTATGTTGGTCATCTTTTCATGTGACTTTGTTTTATCAATTCAAAATTTGAATTTAAAAAAATATCAATTTGAAACAACATTTTCAAAGAGTAAATGATTTCAGTTGAAAAAGTCATGAAAGTTATACAACACATCAAGATCTATAACTTTTATTTTGGTCATTTGTTCATCAGACAAAGTGATAGTAACATTGTTCATAAATTTTACATATCTCTCAAACATCAGACAAAGTGATAGTAACATTGTTCACAAATTTTACATATCTTTCAAACATCTCTCATATAGTTTGACAGATATGTAAAATTTGTGAACAATGTTACTATCACTTTGTCTGATGAACAAATGACCAAAATAAAAGTTGTAGATCTTGATGAGTTGTACAACTTTTATGTTTATGACTTTTTTAGCTGAAATCATTTACTGCTTCAAACTGTTGTTTGAAGTTGCCATTTTTTGACATTCAAGTTTTGAATTGATTGAACAAAGTCACATGAAAAAATGACAAAAATATTAGCTGCAAGAACATAATAAATTCATAGAGCATGATTTTAGAAATATTTAGGAAAAAGAATCACCACATTTGGAGTTAGCATGAGGGAGAAAGACTAGTTACAAAATTTCGCTGCAGATTAAAAGGAGAAATCTTTTGTTCATATTCTTTAATTTCTAGTATTTAAGCAATTATTTTTCTACTGAAAACCAGCAATCCATATTTTGTGGATGTGGAACTTGACTCTCATGAAAATAGACAATTTCGTGGCGGGATTGTCATTTTCATGGGGGTATTTAAATACTCTCATAAAACAGCTGATTTTCATGACAGTGTGCGGAGCACTCTCATGAAAATAAGTTTTTATGGCGGGATTTACATCACCCTCATGAAAATGATTATTTTCATGATAGTGTGTTTGCCACTCTCACGAAAAACCCCCTCACGAAATCTCTAGTTTCTGGTAGTGCCTCTGGTTATGAACTGTCAACTCGTCGACAGTCCTCCGAGGGGTATCCCACGAAGGTAGATTGATCGGCAAAGGTGCACGGAATCCAAGAAGGCAACAAAGACACAAGAGTTAGACAGGTTCGGGCCGTCTACGCGATGTAATAACCCTACTCCTATGGTCTGTTGGTTTGTATTGGCTATCGTATGATATTGCGTGTGTTTTGAGGGGGTCCCGTACCTGCCTTATATAGCTGGGGGGTAGGGTTACAAGTTGATTAGATCTAGGAGATAACCGATAAGTACTAACATATTATAGGAATCACGGGATCGAGCATATCCTAACAGACTCATAGCATCTTTAGGATATCGCCCTTGATGTTTTATGGTACACGTCGAGTAGAACTGTGTACCGTAAGTCTTCATCTTGTGGGCTAGACCACCCCTAGCGGCATAGCCCATGTAGTCTATTGTGGGTGTCCGGGGTTGTACCCCCCACAGCTAGTCCTCGAGCGCCTTGTATCCGCTGTGCAACCCCATCTTGAGCTTATCCGAGTAGGTGTAAACAAAGCCAAGCAATCAGACTCATAGTCCGACCATCCTAATAAGTCATCGAGCAGTTGTGGACCGTAACCAAGCAACTTAACTGTTCAGCCTAGCCCGAGCTTACCCAAGTAAGGCTTGTCAGAAGGATGTAAGGAACTCAAGTTTAAAATCGAAAATTTCCTCGCTGTGAACCAAGTGTGCCCAATTAGAGTTCGACCACGAGAAAGGGAGATAATATTCTTCAACTTTAGGAGGCATGGAGTCTTCCAATGAATAGATTAAAGAAAACACACTCACCGCAAGGTGAAGTGTGCCCACTTAGTCCCCAAGCCTGACAGTAGGTGATGTAGTCACGTGGTGCCAGGGTCCAGAAAGTAGAAGAAAAAGAGAAGACCAGTCGAACAGGCAACTAGTCCATGGGCTAACCCCTGAAATGAAAAGCGCACATTCACCACAAGGTGAAGTGTGCCCACTTAGTTCCCAAGCCTGACAGTAGGTGACGTGGTCACATGATGCCAGGGTTAGAAACAACAGTAACCAAAAAAAAGTCCCCAGCATGGTGAGAAACCGAATCATAATGATGACGTAGTCCCCAAGCCACAAGTGAAAATCTTGGATAAATCAAGAAGTGCTGATTACTCAAATCGTGGAGAAAAAACCAAAGTAATGACTGTATAGTAGAAATTACTGAGCCTTGATGGTATTGCGAAGAGGTCAGCAAATATTCGGTGTGCAGTATCGAGTTACGTCGAAAAATGGGCGATATGGGCCGTAGTTGCGTGGAAGCCCAGATAACGGCCTAGCACACCGCTTTGGGGAATTTGGAAGGGTGCAAATTAGCATGGTGCGGTTTCCCAAAAACCCTTGAATGCAAAAAGCCAGGAGGTTGTCTTTATAACTGTGTCGCCACACTTCGCGCTCCCACCTTTGCCACTTCATCACTTCATCTTCCTCCATGCCCTCATACTCCCCCATTTCGCATTCACATGCACTCCACCGCTAGGGCTAAAAAGCTTGCATAAAGGGACTAGTTCCGATCTAGATCTGAGGGATGGCATCGAAGAGGGGAGGTGGTAACACAAAGAAGGCGGCCTCCGGGGCGAGCCATGACAAGGAATGGGTACCATCACTGATGGGGGAGACGGAGCTCAATGAGATGGTGGAGGCGAGCGTTCTTCCTGATCGTGTCACCGCCAGATGGCGTCTGGCCGATGGTGAGGCCTATCTGATGCCACACACCGACGAACTCGTTGTATTCGAAGATTACTTCTGGCGTGGAATGGGGCTTTTGGTACATCCTTTCTTGCGAGATCCGTTGGAGTATTGGGGAGTGAGCTCATGTAATCTTCATCCGAACACTATTTTGCATATTTATGTGTTTATCCACTTCTGTGAGGTTTATCTTGGCATTCTTCCCCCATTTTAATCTCTTCTGACACTTTTTTGGCTCCAGAAGAAAGGAGGGGGCAGTTCCAAAGTTGTTGGCAGTGTGTATCTATAGCTCCATGATGGGATGGTGAGCAAATACATTCCTGTGCCACTGAATACTTTGCTGAAGGTGTGGAATGTTAGGTGGTTCTATATGAAGCAAAGTGATCCTGCCGTCCAATGCGATGTCGACCAGATTTCGGAGAATCAAAGGAGCTGGTCAGAGAAACCGACCAGTGCCAATATGGAACAGGTGAAGGAGCTCCTCAAGCTAATGAGGGGCATAAAGGTGAGCAGAGTGGTGGTTCTAGTGAACTTCATACTGTGTTGTGTCTAGACCTACAAGGAGAGGGCTCACTCAGGCTTTGACTTCAAAGGAGATACTGACGGCACCCAGGAGAGGATGGAGAGACTGATGAAGGAGGTTGTGCTACACTAGACCACTGAACTTACACCGTGCCAAGGCAGTCAAAACCCTTCAACTACATGAACTCACCTCCTCAAGTAAAAATCTTGACTGTTGTTCCTCGTGCTTTCTATCTCATGCCAGTGCCGAGAAGTGGACTAATTCGCTTGCGGAAAGATCCATTGGCAGGAACGGGTTGCATACATCTCGGGCTGCCGAAGAGCGATTGGCCAGAGGCAGTGTTCGCCATTAGCACCTCGTCCGAATCCGAAGGCCAAGGTGCTAGTCAAAAGGAAAGTGCCCCCCTAATATTGGAGAAAGTTTGAGGGAAAAGGGCGACGAAAGATGAGCCAGCCCAAAAGAAAAGAAGAATAGCAGATGTAGCTCCCCGCAAGCCAATCGGCATCTCATTTGGTGGTAGTCGGACCACTCAAATGTAGAGTGCGGCGATATCTGAGTGGTCGGACGACGATAGGGCTCTAGTAGCTCTCCCTCCGAGCACTACATCATCATCGCACAACACATGTGCATAGGTGCAATCGAAGGGAGGGGAAGGAGTCCCCGAGCAGCAGGCGAAGAAGACACCGACGGCGAGGGCCGCAAGACCTCTAGCCCAGGACACATGGGTTGACCCCAGAGCAGTGCCTGGGAGCTCAAGGAGGCAGCGCCGATTTAGAACCATTCATCGGGAAGCTGATGTGTAAGTATCTTTGCCTTAGGATTGGTAGCTATCCGAGTTTTATAGTTGTGATGATCGATGAGCTAATCTGATGTAGAACAGGGCGCGCGGAGGATTTGAATCCTTCAAGCTAGACTAGCGAGCAGTCAGGGACTGTTCATAGCATGGAGACATTACGGACAGACTCCGTCCTAGAGTCCCTGGGTGCTCATCGTTTTGCGGAGGATTCGACCACCTGCTGCTGATGGAGTTGGAGGTGGAGAGCGGTCGGCGATAATGACTAGCGATTCGATAGAGACGCCAGGAGCAATGGCGAGAGCCACAGAGTATTCAAAGGCAAAAGCGAAAACTATCGGAGCTATGCTAGAATCGGGGGCGTAGAGGTCGGCAGCAGTCGGAGGAGCAAGCAGCGCACCTTGAGATGCCATAGGGCATGGTCGGTCGCTCTAGTGCGGCCACCGAGCCCCCAAGGAGCACCACCGGCTTTGGAGGAAAAGGATGAGGCCGAGGAGATTGTGCTGTGAAGGATCATGATCTCAAACCATCCACATCTTCTGCAAGTGAGGGGAGGAAGTTGTGGTCGTAGAAGAGGAGGACACCACTAGGGAGGTGAAGAGGCTACGGTCCACCCTTTGCATGGCTATGAAGCAAATTCAGGTTAGTGTTGCAGTCAGCGGTGTCCGTCTTTGGTGTTGGAGACTATGGTCTTTTATAATCTTGTTGCTTTGTAGGGCATAGCGTGGACTGCTGAACAACGGCAGCAGTTGATCAAAAGGACGGAGCCCCTCACCGAGGAGAACGAGAAACTAAGGGAGGTGATGAGACTGATGGAGAAGAACATCCATAGGGCCCAGCATGAAAGGGATCTTGCTAAATCAAACACCAAGGACCTAGAGTACCAAAAGGGCATCTTATCCGAGTAGTTGAAGATCGTGTCCGAGTAGTTGGAGCAGTACCTCTGAGCAGTTGAAAAGCATCTCTGAATAGAAGAAAGGTATTGTAGATCAGTGAATTTATTCTACATTGCAAATAGTCTTGATGTTGCTATCGACCGTTATGTTTGTAGAGCAAGATGCAGAGCTCAGCCGGTTGCGTTAAGTCATCGGTCAACTCCAAGAGGAGAAGGAAAAAGCATCTAGGCAAGCAAAGAAACTGGCCGATGATCTAGAAGGTGAGTTGTTCATGGTTGGGGGTGCTGCTGATATGATTTCTTTATTTGACGAATCCTTTTGGTGTCTACAGAATACCGTCGAAAAACCAAGGCATAGTTTGACATGCTGGAGCTAGAGGCAAAAATCTAGAGGGGAAAATTTGATGTCGTGGTGGCTAGAGGCAGGCCGGTGCTCAACTGTATCGATATGGAGGTAGCTCCTCAACCCAACGATAGGCCGCCTCGTCTAAATGCCATCATTGACAGGTGCAAGGTGGCATTGGAGAGCTTCAAAGGCTTCAACTGAGATGCCACTATCTCCATTGTGGCGCATGTCCTGGCGGTGGTCCGGTCCCACTACCCTACGATCAATCTTTGAGCAATAGAGGCCAGATTCGCCAGAGGGATGAGTACTACAAAAGAAGAGCAGCTAAAAGATGTGGTGGAGGACGCGGTGAAGAGGCTGGCCAGCGATGTTGATCTATTTGGTGAGGTAGACGGTGATGGCCAAGCTCAATAACCTAAGTGGGGAGGAACCTATATGGGACAACTAGAAAGGGAGTTAGATGCATGAGGGCCTAAGCAAACATTTGTGTATTTGTATAAATGTTGTAAGTAGACGACATGTGCATGTTCAGGCGGCTTCCTAGTGCTTGTGGTGAAAAAAGACGTGTTGTTAACCCTAACGCGTTTATACGTGATATAAGTAGCGTCCAAGTAGTTAGTTCGTTACTAGGCTCTTGGCCTTGGCTAGCCCGTATTCCATAACATCAAGCACTAGAGCCCGTTCACGTGTAGGAGGAACAAACGTGACCAAGGAACCATAGCTGACCACCCATAACGCAGAGTGCTAGAGCCCATAGCACGTGTAGGGAGAGATCAGAGACAGGGTTTTCTCCAAAGAACAAAGAGCAGAACATTTGCTGCTCAATGGTTGACAAAATATCTTAAAGATAGTTTAGTATGGAGAAACAGGGTGAAGCATTTATGGAGATCACATATAATTGCTAGAGTTTATGGAGGTGTAGCTTGGAGCTGGTGATCGTAAATGAAGATTAAACTAGAGTGGACAAGTAATGGAGACAATTTATGGCGACAAAAACTTTATTCATTATGGAGTGAAGAGTACATATCTGGAGCATTTCAAGGATAGAAACGTATAAGGTGCTCGATGTACCATGAATTGGGGATATCAATTCCCTCCTTGTCACATAGCCGGTAAGACCCTAGTCAGGTAACCTCTTTGACCACTTAAGGCCCTTCCCAGGGGGAGGCGAGCTTGTGCATCCCTTCAGGTTTTCTGCTTTCTACGGAGAACGAGGTCACCGACCTGCAAATGAACGACCTTTGATATTGCGGTTGTAGTATCTTTGCAGGCCTTGTAGGTATTTGGCTATGCGGATGCAAGTGATCAAGCATTCTTCTTTGGCTCTATCGACGTCCACTGTACAAATAGCTATGGCTTGCTCTTCATTATAATGTTCCACCCTAGGTGCTCGGAAGGCAATGTCCACAGGAAGTATGGCTTCTGAGCCATAGACCAAAAAATATGGAGATACACCAGGTGTTGCGACTAGCTTGAGTGTGCAATCCCCAGACCATAGCTAGGAGCTCTTTGAGCCATCTGCCCGGATGCTTTTCCTCTTTCTAGTATAGTCTCTTTTTAAGGGCATCGAGGATCATGCCGTTTGCCCGTTCGACCTAGCCATTGGCTCTAGGATAGGCAACAGAGACATATTTGGTGGAGATGCATCGGTCTTCGCAGAAATCCCAAAAATGGTGACCAGTGAATGTAGTTCCAAGGTCGGTGATGATGGTGTTTGGTAGACCGAATCTATGGATGATATCTTCGAAGAGCTCGACTGCCTTCTTTGCAGTAGCCGAAACAAGCGGCTTGTATTCGATCCACTTGGAGTAACTTGTCAATGGTGACATATACATACCAAAAACCACCTGGCGTAGGCTTGAAAGGCCCAATCATGTCGAGTCCCCAGCATGCAAAAGGCCAAGAGCTGGGATGGTCTGCAATTCCTACGCCATCACGTGTATTTGCTTGGCGAAAAACTAACATCCTTCACAATGTTGGACGAGATCTTCTGCATCAGGGATGGCCATGGGCTAGTAAAAATAGCTTGGAAAGCTTTGCTGACCAGGTTTTCTAGAGGTCATGTGATTGCCACAGGAGCCAAAGTGAATTTCAAGAAGTAATTTCACTCCCTCTTCTTAGGTGATGCATTTCTACAGTATCCCTTCCTTGGTGCTTTTCCTCATCAACTTCCTGTCTACCAGCACGTAATCCTTGCTGTGATGGATGAGACATTTAGTTTTGGTCTTGTCAGCAGGTACGTTGGCACTAGTTAGGTACTTGATGAACTGTTCCCTCCAATCTATGGTCGGCGAAGGTACTGCAAGTACCAGCTGCTTGGTGGGGGGAATTTCTTAAACTTCCTTCTCTTCCTTAATAGACGGCGTAAAGAGGTCTTGAACGAAGACCCTGGCAGCATCACAGTGTGAGAAGAGCCTATCTTAGATAGGTGGTCGGTGAGCTGATTTTGGTCTCGTACCACATGGTGGTACTCGATACCGTAGAACTTTCCTTCGAGTTTCCTGATCTCAGCGCAGTAGGTGTTCATCTTCTCACTGGAATAGGACCAATCTTTATGGACTTGGTTGATGACCAGCACGGAGTCTCCATATACCATGAGGCATTTGACACCGAGCTCGATGGCTATACAAAGTCTGTGGAGACATGCTTCATATTCCGTGGAGTTGTTGGAAGCTGGGAAATGAATTCAGAGGACGTATCGGAGCTTGTCCTTAGTCGGAGTAATAAACAAAATGCTAGGTGCCTAACACCGTTGATGTTGAGGGCGTCAGTTGAAATACATTATCTAGTGCTCAAGGCAAGCAGCGGGGATGGGCTCTTGAATCTCGGTCCACTCAGCGACGAAGTTAGCCAACGCCTATGACTTAATGGTCGGCCTGTGTAACATCCTAGGCCCAGGGCTTAACAGGATTAATAGGATACTCGTACAAACAAGTTGCAACTTCTTTTCTAGAAGCCCATCTCTTGGCCTAGAGCAATTTCAAGATGGGTGACCGATCGGGAAATCTTTCTCAGGGTGCGCATGAGTGAGGACAAAGTGCGTAGAAAAGACTTATGTGGGTCTGTGAGGACAGTCTATGCCCTAGAAAAGCTACCAAGTGTAAGCAGGGCCTAACCTCATAGAGGTGGGACTGTTATAGAATGGTATTAGAGCCGACTCTTGCGGTTTTATAGGCCCATGTGTCGTAGTTGCACAGTCATGGTGCGCATGGCTGGAGTGGTCCTAGAGTGGTCACACAGCATGGCACATGCATTGACACTAGACACATAGACGTGGCCAAGAGGGGATGTTCCTGGCTTGGGATTGACCGACGAGGACGTCGGTCTCTTAAGGGGGTGAGGATGTAACATCCTGGCCTAGGGCTTAACAGGATTAATAGGATACTCGTACAAACAAGTTGCAACTTCTTTTCTAGAAGCCCATCTCTAAAGAACTCTAAGGTTAAGCGTGCTTGGCCTAGAGCAATTTCAAGATGGGTGACCGACCCAGAAATCTTTCTTGGGTGCGCATGAGTGAGGACAAAGTGCACTAGAAAAGACTTGTGTGGGTCTATGAGGGTAGTCTATGTCCTAGAAAAGCTGCTAGATGTAAGCAGGGCCTGGCCTCATAGAGGCGGGACGTTACAGCCTGCTTCTGAATTCTATGGAATAAGTGCTGAGCTCGACTACCCACTTGATGATGTAGCCATTAGCCTCTTTGTTATGGAGGATGTCTCCTTAAGGGAACTCGGTGACCATGGTAATCTTGTAGTACTCAAAGTAATGGCGGAGCTTGCGTGATGTGATCAGAATGGCGTATAAGAGCTTCTAAACCTGAGGGTAATGAGTTTTGGACTCATTAAGAACCTCACTGATGAAGTAGACCGAATGTTGTACCATATAGGCATGTCCAACTTCCTCATGCTCGACGATAATAGCTGTGCTAACGACGCGAGAAGTGGCAGCGATGTAGATCAATAGGGTTTCGTCTGGTTGAGGTGCCATCATGATCGGGGGCTTCGTTAAAAACAACTTGAGATGCTCGAAGGTCGTATTAGCTTCCTCTGACTAGGAGAAGCGCTCGAAGGCCTTGAGTAGTTTGAAGAACGGTAGTCCCTTTTTGCTGAGGCATGATATAAAGCGGCTAAGAGCAGCCATGCACCCTGTGAGCTTCTGTATATCCTTTATGAAGGTTGGCCGTTTCATATTGGTAATGGTGGAGACCATGTCGGGGTTGGGTTCAATACCGTGGGTGCTAACAATGTAGCCCAGGAGTACGTCGGATGGAACTCCTAAAGATGCACTTTGAAGGGTTCAACTTCCATCTATATCTTTTCAGGTTGGCGAATGTTTCTTCGAGGTTGGAGATGAGACTATCGATGGTTTTAGATTTGATGACCACATCATCGATGTAAGCTTCGATGTTGTGGACCTATCTATTGGTCAAGGCACATCTGGATGGCCTTTGGTAGGTTGCCCCGGCATTTTTGAGTTCGAAAGACATGGTGGTATAGCAATATGCACCGAAAGGCGTGATGAATGATGTTTTGATCTGGTCGTCCTCTTTGAGGGATATCTAGTGATAGCTAGAGTAATAGTCGAGGAAGGAGAGGAGTTCGTAGCCGGCGGTAGAGTCTACAACCTCATCTATCAGAGGCAGACCAAAGGGGTCTTTAGGGCAGTGTTTATTGAGATCAGTGTAATCAACACACATTCTCCATTCTTTATTCTTCTTTTGAACAAGAAATGGGTTTGCGAGCCACTCAGGATGATACACTTCTTTAATAAATTTGGCTGCTAGGAGCCATTTTATTTCTACCCTAATAGCCTCCTTCTTGTTTAAAGCAAATCGTTAGAGCTTTGCTTGATTGGCTTGGCGGGCAGCGAGACATTCAAGGAGTGCTCGATCTTCTCCCGTGGTACCCCCAACATGTCTGCAGGTTTCTAAGCAAACACATCGGCGTTGGCACATAGGAAGGAGATGAGCGCACTTTCTTATTTGGGGTTGAGATGAGCCCCAATCTTGGCGATCTTGGTGGGGTCGTTGAGGCTGAGGCCGACCTCCTTCGTTTCCTTAGACTTGGTGGAGGCACGAGGAGGCTCCAACGCTAGGGATCTCTAGGTCATCGGCGGGCACCGTCTTAGCATCAGTGACTATACTGGCCATCTGGATGGAGACGTCAGTGGCTTTGACGAGGGTGAGACTCTCTATTTCGTAGGCGTAGGCGATGGAGAGGTTGGCCCATAGGGCCAGAACTCCTACAAGCGATGGCATCTTCAATACCAGATAGGCATAGTGCGGTATGGCCATGAACTTGGCTAGAGCTGGCCAACCAAGTATGGCGTGGTAGGTGGTGTTGAAGTTGGCGACGTAGAAGTTGATGTGCTCGACACGGAAGTTACTAGCCATGCTGAATTATACCAGGAGGGTGATCTCTCCAAGCAGTCGGGACGCCCTGCCAGGTACCACCCCCTAGAAGGAGTCGGAGGGAGTGAGGTCTTCTACTCCAAGGCCCAGCTCCTTTAGGGCTCCGGCGAAGAGCAGGTTTAGGGTGCTTCCACCGTCGATGAGTACTTTCTTGAAGAGTACTTTCTTGATGGTTGCATCGAGAACAAGGGGGAAATGCCCTATGTAAGGGATGTCCACCCACTAGTCAGCCCTGCTAAAGGTGATGGGGACCTTAGACCAGGGGCGATAGTAGGGGTCGGCGATAGCGTCTTCTGTGTTGACGGCGAGCACCCGACGAGTGGCGAGTTTTTTATCTCTTCTATTCTCGATGGTGGTGAGGCCCCTAAAGATAGTGGTGACCACTTTGTCATGATCCTAGAAGGCGTTATTGTTATCCCCAGGTGGTCGGTGACCTCTGGCTCTGTCATCGTTGTCGTCATTCTTCTTTTTGGCCTAGAACTCCTTAGCTAAGCCAAGGCAGTCCTTCATCTTGTGCTTGCTGTTCTTAGTGGAGGGGCACAGGCCTTCGAGGATTTTCTTGTACTGCTTGTCCTAGTTACGTTTAGCGTGAGGTTCGTCAATGGTGGTGATGATGTTGTCTGGTCGGCAGGAGGCGATACTGACCAGCTTTAGACCCTTCCGGCCGATCACAGCCACTATCCTAATGGTGGCCACGGTCGTTGTAGTGGCAGTCACTGTGGCGTCATTCAGTCGGGGCACTTGTCGCTGTGGCAAGTTAGGCGGTGAGTGCCAGCATCCTTATTTTGGCGAACTTCGTCCTCTTCACCATCGGCGTATTAATCGACGGTTGTGATCATCTCGTCAATCCCCTTTGGCAGCTTATGATTGAATTTGGAGCAGGAGGTCATGGTGATGGAGTCCTCTAACAAAGGCGGTGATGACTTCAGCTTCCATGATGTTGGGAATATAATTCCTCATCTCGAAAAATCATCTGATGTAGCTACAGAGGAGCTTAGATGGTTTCTGATAAATGCAATTCAGATCATGCTTGGTGCCCGGCCGAGTACACGTAGCCATGTAATTGTCGGTGAAGACCTTCTTCAACTATTCCCAAGATTCGATGGAATCTAGGATGAGGCTCGTGAGCTAGTTCATTGTGGTCGGCGTGAGCATGATGGAAGATACTTTGCCATGACACTGGTATCTCCCCTGACGGCACGCACAGCTAGTAGCATAATCTTATAGCCACTATGTGGGGTTCATCCGCCCCTTGTAGGGCTCGACACTGGTGATTTTGAAACCACGGGGCCACTGGAGTGTTCGGAGTGCTCTCATGAATGCTCAGGGCCCTTTGGGATTGTCACCGTCATGATTGGCAACATTGCCGACGTTAAGTGGCTGGAGGGCTACATCCGAATTACTGAATTCTTGCTCATATTCTTGATGTCGGCGTACTTCCTCCTCATGCTGAGAAAAATGGCACCCATTGATATGACATCATGCATCCTGGAGGTTGTTGATGTGTGCTCGGACATCTTGATCGACTTCTTGGTCGAGTTGGCGAGGGTAGTTGATATGGTTCCCCCTAGCTCCCCCTGGAGGGGTTGAACATCATCACGATGTTGGTCGGTGAAATGGCTTCTATCAAGGCGGCGATTGGATCTTGGAGTGGCGGATCGGTGATTCGAGCTTGTCGAGTAGGAAGGTCCCTGATCCTGGCGGATCTCGTTGACTTGGCAGTGCGCAGCTTTAAGCATTGCAGTGACCTTGGCGACCTCTGGCATTTGTTCGAGCCGAGCGAGCTCATTAGCGACCACAACCAAGTTGGCACTTGGGGTCTTGTAGACATCATGGCCATCAACATGGATGAATTCATCATCGAGGTTGCGGTGGAGTGGGCGTGGCCTCCCTTGCGAGTCGAGTTGTTCTCCATTGCGAGTAGCCTTAGCTAGCATAATGGCGGCCTCATTCGCTCGGTGCTACACATGGTTGTCATTTCTATTGACACGAGCTATGCAGTCCTCATCAATTTCTCCATCCTGTAGAGGGCTATTGATGCTAACACTAAAAATCATGCCTCCTCAGAAGGGTTGAAAAGGAGGTTAGACGGTGGTGGTTTCGATGACAATCTCCTTAGAGCCCTAGGGCTTAGAGTCTAGGATTTTCCTCTAGAATGGTGTGGAGGGATTCTTAAGGATGTTGGCTGAATTTGCAGCATGTTGATAGTCGGCGAGAGCTAATCGGCGATCGGGTCGGTGAGAGGACAAATGTGTCTAATCTGGTCAGTGAATTTGCCCCTTAGGGCATCCTGATGGATGATGGCCATAACCCCTAGAGTTTCCCGATCGGCCTCTGATAGATCAAAACCAGAGGGTGGTCTGCGCCAGGACTAGAGTGGTCAGAGCTGATTCCATGATGGATAGGCTATCGATGAGCTTCTGGCCGACCTAATCGATGGATGCAATTAGATCATCATTGCCGACTAGCTTCCTCGAGTAGCGGGGTAGCAGGCAGTGAGTTGTTGGTGAAGATGACCTCGGAGGCAGTTCTGAGATCGGATCTGCTGTTGCAGGTGTTGGTGTGGTTGGAGCAGAAGCGATCTGCACTGGCTTGGTGATCTCTCCATCTCCGTCAGCGTTGATGACCCAGGAGATCGATCCTGACCATAAAAATCTAGCTAGGCCTTAGTGAAAGCTCTAGTTTGGTTTTGGTGAATTAATGAAACCCTAAGTGCTAACCTAGCTTATCAAGTGATCATGAGATGGGTAGCACATTCCAAGTGGTGAAGCAAATGAAGATCATGAAATGATGATGGCGATGCTATGGTGATGATCAAGTGCTTGGACTTGAAAAGAAGAAAGAGAAAAACAAAAGGCTCAAGGCAAAGGTATAAGTTGTAGGAGCCATTTTATTTTAGTGATCAAGACACTGAGAGAGTGTGATCACATTTAGGATTGATAGCCATACTATTTAGAGGGGTGAAACTCATATCGAAATACGGTTATCAAAGTGCCACTAGATGCTCTAACTCATTGCATGTGCATTTAGGATCTAGTGGAGTGTTAACACCCTTGAAAATGTTTGTGAAAATATGCTAACACATGTGCACAAGGTGATACACTTGGTGGTTGGCACATTTGAGCAAGCATTAGAAACTTCACTGGCGGAGTGTCCGCCCGTAGACTATGGACAGTCTGATGGTGCCACCGGTGCTCTATATAGAAGAGACAGAGGTCACTATAAGTGACTAGACGTTGGTCTTGGAAGGACCAGTGTGTCCGGTCAGTGGCAGCAGAGAGCGTGCGGTTTCAGTCTCATGATCGGACGTTGGCTCAAAAAAACTGATCGGACGCTCAGGGCCTGAGTCCGATCAGTATGACGTATGATGACGTTGAGTGACCGGACGTTGGGTGTGTTCGGTCGGGCATCCAGTCATGATTTCTCGCTTCTGAATGCTTACTAGAAATGACTAGACACTGAGGTCCAGCGTCCGGTCACTTCGAAGCAACACGTCTAGTCACCACTTAAATGTACTGATGACTGTTGAGATCGGGCAATCAATGTTTGTAGCAGGGGGCATGTGGCACACATCACACGACCGGACGCCACGTCTGGTCACCCTATGTTGTGCCCAATGAAGGGGTACAACGGCTCTATTTCATGGGGGCTTCTATTTAAGCCCCATGGCTAGCTCAAGCTCAATCTCTTGGCCATTTGCATTGACATAGCAACCTTGTGAGCTTAGCCAAAGCCCTCCCACTCATCTCCATCATTGATTCATCATCTTTGTGAGATTGGGAGAGAATCCATGTGCATTGCTTGAGTGTTTGCATCTAGAGGCACTTGGTGTTCGTGTTTCGCTGTGGGATTCGCTTGTTACTCTTGGTGGTTGCTGCCACCTAGATGGCTTAGAGCAGCGAGGATCGTCGGGTGGAGGTTGGTGATTGTCTTCGGCTTCGATCGTGGTGATTGTGAGGGGTTCTTGACCTTTCCCTGACGGAGAGCCAAAAGGTACTCTAGTGAATTGCTCATGGCTTGTGTGATCCTCATCTTGTGTTGGTTGTGCGGCACCCTATTGAGGGTTTGGCTGTGTGATGCCAATTAGCGCGTGAACCTCCAAGTGAGTGAATCACCACAACAAGGACTAGCTTGTCGACAAGCAAGTGAACCTCGGTAAAAAATCATTGTGTTCATCATTTGATTCCGAGGTGATTGGTCTTCATTAGTATTCATTCTTGTGATTGATTGGCTCCTTCCTCGACACGGTGGTATAAACAAATTGCTCACTCTCTTTATATTACCGCAAACTAGTTGTCAAGCTCTTTAGTGTAGCTAGTTGTGAGAGCTTGTTAGTTTGGTTAGTGTGGCTCTTTAGTTAGCCTTTGAGAGCACACTAACTTAGTGTAGTGACATAGCTATTGTGTGGATAGAAACTATATAAACTAGAATTGTGGTAGGTGGCTTGCAATTTTAGTAGGCTAGCGCAACACTTGCTTCGCCTCATAATTGTCTGACCGGTTTGTTAAGTGTTGTTGTAGAAATTTTTAATAGGCTATTCACCCCCCCCCCCCTCTAGCCATTAGGACCTTTCACTTAGAGAGGATGAAGAGCCTAAAAAGTGTGCCATCTTGTTCGTCATGGAAACAGCACGCACACCCCTACCTGGCACACCAACTGTCGATAGAATATCAGTCGGAAGTCCTCCGAGGGGTATCCCACGAAGGTAGATTGATCAGTAGAGGTGCGCTTAATCAAGAACAAGAAGGCAATAGAGACACAAGAGTTAGACAAGTTTGGGCCGTCTGCGCGACATAATATCCTTGCTCCTATGGTCTATTGGTTTGTATTGGCTATCGTATGATTTTGCATGTATTTTGAGAGGGTCCCCTACCCTGCCTTATATAGATGGGGGGTAGGGTTACAAGTAGGTTAGATCTAGGAGATAATCGGTAAATAATAATAGATTACATGAATCATAGGATTGAGCATATCCTAACAGATCTCATAGCATCTTCAAGATATCACCCTTGATGTTTTGCGGTACATGCTGAGTAGTACCATGCACCGTAAGTTTTTGTCTTGTGGGCTAGACCACCCCTGGTGGCGTAGCCCATGTACTCTGCCGTGGGTATCTAGGGTCATACCCCCCACATCAACCAGTGTTACAATCTAGTTGACCTCACCGAGAAGGCTAATCCTTGCCTGCTGAAACAAAGAACACAAGCAAGAACTCGAAAGAAGCAACTCAATTGAAGTGATAAATTGTAGATCTAATATCAAGCACTTGAAGTTGGGGATTGACAACAGATGACAATGACTATTTGAAGACAAATTGATCTACGGCAAAACCAAAATCCTAACATAGGGCGATGGCTGCTGAATATGTAGTCTAAGGGGCAGCCAATATAGCAGAAACGACTAATTTATAAGATCACAAGTACAATGGCAACCCGCAAGTGGTCGCACTGTCATACTTGAACCCATATAAACTCAGTAGTCCGTCGAGTACCATGAAGGGTCTCAATTAACCATCAACATACAACCAAGATCGTACATGATTCAACATACATGTCACACGTTACATAAAGTTCACAAATATAGTTCATCCATCACAGTATGAATTTAGGTTATTATAAACCAAGTTTAGTAAAATAGTAGCGGAAACAAATTAAAAGTTTGAAACCAACATCTGCAACTATCGGCACAAAAATGTGTCGATGCGCCAGGGCACACAGCAAGTCAGAAGGATCTGCTTAGGATGATCCCAGAGATCTGTTTGGCTTCAACGCAGGGTTAGCTGATCCTGCGTATTCCTCCCAAGGCGTGCTAGTCAATTTGACTTGCAATTGATAAGTAGAGAGTTTATCAGTAATTTAAGGTGGAACATGCCGGTTTTGCCCTAGACAGTTCCAAGTGTGCTGCTTCAGGAGCAGCCAAAAGGGAAAATCGACTAAATAGCCGATACGCACAGAAATTGACTGTTATGGACTATAAAGCTCATGGATCGTGATTGATTGTATGTTGACAAGCACTAATACACACAGATGTAAGCAAGATCATCAGCTAGGTAAGTATTGCCAGTGTAAAGCATTGAGACGATGAATCTAACGAGAAAGGACATAGCATGCGAGCAAATCGACTAGTCTAGTACAAATGGACCTACAAACTGCTCTGAATCTAATCTATTACCATCAATAGTGAGGGTCGACCAGATCGATGGCAACTATGATGATAATAACAAACTAAAACCAAAGAATCTATAAACACATCAATACATTGATAGGCTTTTCGAACGACATGCTATATGTGTGAAAGCTCAAGCAAATCGGCTCAAATAGCTAATTCAGGTGAAAAGGGACTACAACATATGAACAATCGACTATTTAACATGAACAAACCTATGAACTCATTAGACTTAACCTGCTATCTCTAATAGAGGGGTTCGACCGGATCGATGGCAGCCGTGATAAAGACAACAAATCAAATCTTTAAATTAAACAGAACTATTCACATTTAACAAAATCATGGAGACACACTATAGGCATTAGAGCATGGGCGATCGGCTATTTAGCCGATGCAGGCATAGCAAACAGTCAAGGTCATGCCTGATCAAGACCAAATCTTCCAGCTAGCATCCTTCGATTTAAAGTGCCTTCAGTGGGGATCGATCGGATCGTTACAACCATAATAGCAAACTATAGACTAGATTTAACTAGCCAGCAAACCTCCTCAAGATCATACGTGCCTTAACCATGTACTATGCACGATCCAGATTGAAATAGAACAACCGATAAAACATAACCCAGTCGCTCATAGTAAGAAACATCATATTGTAACAAAACAAACGATGAACTAAAAGGATGTGAGGCCTGATCTAGATCGATCTCGATCGGGTAGGTTGGTGTTGCTAAAAACTAATAACAATAAGAAACATCAGCAAGATCGGTAACTTAATGAATCTACCCGAAGGATGCCACCCTTAGACAGAGTCGATAACTTGACCTTAATCTAATTCGAGTAGTGGAGGTCGAACTTAACCGATGCAGTCATACTTGAACTAGATAAGAATCGATAACTAGCTTATACTAGAGTTCACAGTGGAGATTGAACTTAACCGATGCAGCTGTACAACACAAAAGGATAAGCCATGATGGTACTTATAGACAAGCCAGGAGGTCAGCCGGACCGATGCAGCCCTGCTTGTTGAAGAACTCAGCTGAGATCTACACTACTCTACTCCTAAGGGTTGGCATAAAGCCAAAAAAAGTAACTTTTATTGATTGGATTGATGTCCTTTTTACAATAGCCAGGGTCCAATATTTATACCTAGAACCTAAGCATAAATCCTACTTAAGCATGACTCATTATAATCTTTGGCATAAGAGAAAACATTCCTAATTTAAGATAACTTAGACCCTAATCTTTCCCTTTTTATAGAGTCCAACATGTTTTTCCCGACGCCAACCGTAACTTTTCGTCGTTATCTGCTAGCGTCATCTAAAGAGAGCCGATTCTAGTGATGCGTTTGAATCAACTGATATCAACCCTTATGCAATTGATTCCTTGATGACGTGATCTTGGAAGCTTTGACTTACCGCGCTCTTCTTCCCAAATTTTAGTGTAAACACATGCCCCCAATTTTGGGATAAAAGTAATTTTATTCCAAAATTACCACGTCTATACTACCGATAGGTCTGTAGTCATGGGTAGAGAATCTTGATCTAGGGTCTACTATCTATCACCATTTTTGCCTGCTTATGAGCCCATGCTTCAAAGCTTTATGAGAGCATCATTGCTTCATGGGCGCTCGGATCCATCTTTCTAGACCTGACTATAAATGTCTATCCTACTCTGGTGAGAGCAACTCAACAACTTCGTTATGTTTCTCTTCTACTTGCTTCTTCGAGTGCCCTTGGCTCTGCTAGACCCTCCTATAGTTTAATTCCTTGCTATGAGGATCTTGAGTGGTTAGAAAAATTCTTGTGCATAGGGTGATTGTGTCGCTCATTTCAGCGCCTTGTCGAGCAAGGGGATCAGGCTACTATGGTCAGAAGAATTCTTGTGACATCACCTGAGTTTTCTCACCATGATCGTAGAGCTGTTCTAGTGTTTGCAAGGGCTAAAATGTGTGGACACCTTCCCCTTGTTTGCTTCATCAAATGCCCATCGGGGAAACCATAGACTTCTTTCCCATGGTTTCCTAGCCACCGAGAAATGGGCATCATTTAGTAGGCGGCTTTCTTTCCCATTGTTTCCCAGTCACCGAGAAATCTATTGGGTATATGGGCATCTTTTAAGTAGGCGGCCTTTACTCTTCCCCTAATGTAATTCTATCAGCGGGCCTGATATGACTTGGTCCATGATGACCTTAGGCCTTGTGGGGATCCGGACTCCCTTCAATCCAAAGAAGTCTTAGTGGGTTGATCATCAGTTAATATAAACCTTTGGTATCAATCCCATGATATTTTGTAACTATGGGAAGCAATAAGTCTGAATTTGTTGTCTCTTCATGATCTGTCCCCTAAATTTCCTAGAGTGTCGATCTGTTTCCATATCTGACTTTAATTCCATAACCCTGACGAAGCCTATCTTCTCACCTCCTAGGCTATATATACGGGCCATGGCTATGGATCAAAAAACAACCTGCTTCATCCTAAACCTTCCGTGTCTTTGGTGTGATTTTGCTTTCCCATAGGTTCGAAGGCATGGAGAGCGGCAAGATGTCTACTAAGGAGGCCTTTAATGGGTCTATGTCACCATGCCAGCATCTTCGTCATCAGGAGGGTGTAACCCGAGATGCTCCCATCGTCTCAAAACATAGGGCCAATTCTGCTCAACTTTTGGGGTCGTCTTCATCAATCATTCGCCGCCCGCTCCCCTACTACCTGAGGAAGCAGATCGACAACGATGATCTGATCGCATCCATCGATCGGGCTGGCTAGAAGCTCGCCAAGTGCCTCTCTATCGTGGAATCAGGCTTTGACCACCTTGGTTTAGCAGCCGATCACTCATCTGAGGCCAACCAAGTGGAGGAGAGGTTGGCCAAGGCCGAGGCTAGAATCATGGGTAAGATGCCTACCATAATTTTCTATCTCTTCTTAGTTTTTTTGTCTTCAAGATCCTGATTATCCCTTCCTCAAATCTTTCTAGATCTATCAGCCTAGTTGGAAAGCCTTTGATCAGCTGCGAAGTACACAGTAGGATTTGTCAACGCTAGGGGTGATGTGCCGGTGGTTCGCTTGTATGATGTCTTGAACCATGTCTGAGAAGTTGCTCTTCATGGTGTTTGTCAAGGTGCTGCCATGGCACTAGCTGCTGCGCAAGCTCGCTCTAGCCATGAGCTTCGACTTCTTCCCCATGGTCTTCCAGCCACCGAACACCCTAAGGATCATGAGCGCCTGGTCGAGGATTTCTTCAACACCACCAACTCCAGTAGCCCTTGTCACCTAGGCTAGAGACATAGTGAATAAAGTGTTCCTCGGCCTTTAGCTTGTAATAGGAGAAGCTGGTAAACAATTTCTTCATTTTAATTGGTTTCTTGTACTCATATTCCATGTACCAATCTGTGTTTATTCTTGCTCTATAGGTGATACATATCGTACCGACTTTTACCCCTTCGGGTTTATTTTTGAACTAGAGGCGATACCCTTCTGGTATCGGCTATTAGAGCCGATGACCGAACAAATCGGTTATCAAATATTAATCCTAAACGTTAGGATAATATTTCTTTAGATATTTTCCATTGATTGGTCTATCAAACTCTTCTTCTCCTCCTAGTGTTTCCAAAATATAAGCATTGCCAGGCGCACAATGTTTAATCCGATAAGGTCCTTCCCAATTAGGTGACCATTTGCTGAACTTGTTGTCCTTTGATTCGATTGGCAATTTCACTTTCTAGACTAAGTCTCCTTTAGAAAATTGTTTGCTCTTGACCTTTTTATTGTAATACTTTGCAATCCTCAGTTTATTGGCTTCAATATTCTCAAGAGCATACAGACGATGGCAACTCAAGTCCTCTAAGTCATCTATCATAAGATTCTTGTAGACTTTGGCTAACAAATCATTTTGCAATGTGACATTTCTCGATCTAGTTTGAATCTCCCAAGGAAGGACTGCATTATGACCATACACAAGTTTATAAGATGATGTTTTAATCAATCCATAATAGGCCATCCTATATGCCCATAGTGCCTCATTAAGCGTTGAATGCCACTTCCTTGGCTGTTGTTCAATCTTTTTCTTGATCAGCTTAATCATAATCTGATTGGACGCCTCTGCCTGGCCATTAGCCTGAGCATAGTAAGGAGAAGAATTTAACAACTTAATTCCCATACTGGCAGCAAAATCTCCAAACTCTTCTGATGTGAACATTGTCCCTTGATCGATAGTGATAGTCTAAGGAATCCCAAAATGATACACAATATGCTCCTTGACAAAATCAACCATGTTCTTTGAGGTTACTGTCTTCAAAGGAATTGTCTAAACCCACTTAGTGAAGTAATCCATTGCTACTAGTATGAACTTATGTCCTTTACTTGAAGGTGGAAAAATCTAGCCAATTAAATTAATTCTCTAACCTCAAAACGGCAATGGTTTGATTATTGGATTCATAGCCGATGCGGGCGATTTCTAAATGTTACCAAAACGTTGATAATTTTGACACCCCTTATAATATTCAAAACAATCTTCTAGTATTGTTGGCCAAAAATATCCAGTCCTACAAATAATCCATTTTATCTTATAAGCCCACTGATGAGCTCCACATATCCCTTCATGTACTTCACCCATCAACACCTTAGCTTCTTCTTGATTTAAGCATTTAAGCAACACCCCCATCGACTATTTTGTAATATAAGCTGATCATCTAGCAAAACATACTTAGTCAATCTATACCTTAGCTTCCTAGTAACCTTCTGTGATGGATTCTTAAGGTAATTGGCTATTTCAACTCTCCAATTATTATTCGAGGTTTCACTACTTAAGACCTCTTGAAACAGTCGATAACCTGACGCATTTTGAGCTAACCGATTAGCCTCTTGATTCTGTGCTCTCAGAATATGCTGAAGAGAGACATAAGAAAATTCCTTGAGCAACCTTTGGCAGTCATCATAATATCCCCCAGAGTATCTTCTTTACATTCATATAGGCTAATCAACTGATTAATAATTAACTATGAATCTCCTAATACTTCAATTGCCTCGGCCTTTACTTCATGGAGAAGTTGAAGCCCCTTAAGAATAGCTTCATATTCTGCTTGGTTGTTGGTAATCATTGGTTCAGTTAGAAAAGCAAACTCAAAACTTGCCCCCTAAGGTGAAATAATAACAATACCAATGCCACCACCTTGCTTGCATGATGATCCATCAAAGAATAATGCCCAAGGTACCGGCTCTACATAGCCAATACTTGGCTTATGATGCTAGGGTGACAAAATCGGCTATTACTTGCCCTTTGACTGCTTTAGCCAATTCGTACCTCAAGTCAAATTCCAACAATGCAAGAATCCACTTCCCCATTTTTCCATTTAATATTGGCATTGATAGCATGTGCTTGATTACATTAGCCTTGGAAACAACCATACACTTAGCTGATAATAAATAATGCCGCAACTTAGTGCAAGAGAAATATAAGCACAAGCATAAATTTTCGATGGGAGAATATCTTGTTTCTAGGTCCAAAAGCCTTCTACTTAGATAGAAAACAACTCGTTCTTTTCCTTCAAACTCTTACATCAAGGCTGATCTAATTGTTTGGTCATCGGCCGATACGTAAAACTTAAAAGGCTTACCTTGCTGAGGAGGGACCAGCACAGGTGGACATTTCATATATTCTTTTATCTCCTCAAACGCTTTTTGTTGTACGTCACCCCACTTAAATTCTTGATTATTTTTTAACTTCAACAAGGGAGAAAATGGCAGACTCTTTCCGACAAATTTGAAATAAACCTCCTGATAAAATTAATCTTATCAAGCAAAGATTGTAACTCTGTTTTAGCAGTCGGGGGCATTGCCTCATCAATTTCTTTCATATTTTTTTGACCAATTTTGATTCCTCTCTCGTGGACCAAGAAACCCAAAAATTGTCCAACTGATACTCCAAAGGCACACTTATTAGGATTCATCTTTAGACCATGTTTTCTTGTGCACTCTAAAGTCTCCTAGAAATCAGCTAGATGTTCCTTGTACCCCATGGATTTTACCATTACATTGTTAATGTAGATTTCAACAATCCTGCCGATCAACTTATGAAAAATATAATTCATTGCCCTCTGATAAGTTGCACTGGCATTCTTCAAACCAAAGGTCATCACAACCCATTCAAATAAACCAATTACGCCAGGGCATCTGAAAGCTGTTTTTGCTATGTCTTCCTTAGCCATAAAAATTTAGTTATATCCTGCATTGACATCCATGAAACTAATAACCTTGTGCCTGGCTGCTGCATCTACCAACACATCGGCTATCGGCATTGGATAACCATCCATGGGTGTAGCTTTGTTCGGATCTCTAAAATCGAATGCAAACTCTTAACTTCACATTTTTCTTATACATAGGAACAACATTCGATGTCCATTCTACATATCAGCATGGTTGGGTAAATTTCGCTTCTAGCAACCTTTCAGTCTCCTTTTTTATATCATCAAGAACTTTTGGGTTGAATCTCCTTGGAGCTTGTTTAAACGGCTGATATCCAGGTTTGATTGGCAACCGATGTTCAATAATCGATCGGTCTAGACCAGGCATCTCATAGTATTCCCAAGTAAAACAATCTTTAAATTCCTTTAATAAATCCACTAACTCTTGCTTATACTTAGGATCCAAATTGGCACTTACATACATTGGCCTAGGCCTATCCCTAGAACCTGATATCTATCTCTTCTAATTCATCGGCTGATGTAAAGCCATGTCCTAGTTTACCATCCGTGCCATCTATTGGATTATCCATTAAAACAAATTCTCAAAGCCAACTACTTGGATCGGCTGTTGACTTTCATCATTGACTTTAATGAAGCCTCCTTCCCATAGCTTGCTAGAAAAACACTCAAAGTCTTCCTAGTTCCTAATATACTGGATCAGCAGTTGCGATACTCACAGATTCATCAGCGCGAACTAGCTCAACATCATCTCCATGCCACTGAATCAAACATTGATGCATGGTTGATGGTACACAACAATTTGCATGAATCCAGTCATGACCAAAGAGTAGACTATATGAACCTTTTCTATCAATGACGAAGAATGTGGTGAGCAAAGTCTTACTTTTGATGATAATTCGATGTTCATTGCCCCCCTGGTCTTAGATGCATTACCTCTGAAATCCTTAAGCATCATATCAGTTTCAATCAAATCTCCTGGCCCCTTGCTAAGTTTGCAAAAAGTGGTATAAGGCATAAGATTAACGGAAGCACCTCCATCCACCAACATCCTGCTCATCGGCTTCCCATCAACAAAACCTTTTACATATAAAGCCTTTAAGTGCCGATGCTTGATTGGCTTATCGAATATAGCTTGTTGTATCACTGTCAACTTGGCAACTATTTTCTCATACTCTGATTCATCAAAATCTAATAGACTTCTTGGTCTGCTGGAGCTCTAAATTCTAATGGTAATAGAAAAGGCATTTAAATATTACCCAATGGTTGGCCCCTACTAGGCTGTTTGTTTAGCATGCCACACTTGAGGTCTACCAGACGCCTAAACCTGTTCCAACTCTCTATTCCTTAGGCGTTGCACCCTCCTTTTCTAGGCTTCTTGTCAAACCTGCTGGACGCCATTGGTCCTTCCTGCCAAACATATTCTTCCTCATTACATTCTTCTTCACAATCAGCCCAATTTTGATCAACAACTTGCTTCCCAAGCCTATCATGAACACTCCTATTTTGTAAGCACAGATCCATATTATTATGATGATACTCATCTCGAGCATGGATAGACCGATGGTTCGCTTGAGACTGCCTAAACTCCCAATATTGCTCGCTGCACTCTAGGCAATTATTTCTAGTAGGCAATCTCAAACCTTCATTCCAACAATGTCTGAAGAAAGGACAATTCCAATGTGTTTTAGCTTGTTTTCTTTCATACTTCTCTTTCTCTTGTGGACCCTGGTATTCTTGCTCTTCTAACCAACACTGATAATCCTTTTTCTTATGCCGCTGCCATTTATTCAACAAAATTCAAGATGTAACACGCGGCCTTGTCGCCTCATCCCTTGACGTCTCTCCCTGCTCATATCGGTTCTTTTGTTGGTCATAACGCCTTCTAATCTCTCTATATTCATCAGCCGATATTTGCATCTCGGGATCGACTGTTTTAGTTTCTCTTGATCTTGTTGATGTTAGGACTTTAGTCTTCCCTTTGAGCAACCTAGCATCAACCATGTTCTGATCTCTTGGAAAAGGATTATCATCAACTTTCATCTTTTGAGGCGTATCGAACTTGAGGCTTCCTTGCTGAATAGCCCTCTGTATGCATTGCCAGGAAAACTCTACACTCATTAGTAGAATGAGAAGTGGCGTTGTGAAATTTGCAGAACTTCTTATTCTTCAACTGATCAGGGGGCAACATAATATGATTGTCGGGCAACTTGATCTGTCCTTTCTCAAGTAAGAAATTGAAAAGCTTGTCTAATTTTGTGACATCGAAATCATAGCTCTCTTCGACTCCTCTTCCCTAAGGATTTGGCACCATTACTGTCTTCTTACCCCAATTCCATTCAACCAGTGGCAACCTCTTCTTCTTCATCATCTTTATAGCCGTCATCAACTAAATATGGATTATAGGTTTCGGCAATTATGGTACTCTTCTAGAATTAGGTATCTTTGTGCATATTCTGGAATTGGCTATTGAGCGTTGACACTCATTGAGCCAACTGACCCAAATTGTCAAACTCTTGTCCCAATAGCTTTTCTCTCCGTGTTGGCAACATTCATTGAATAGCCAAAGCAGTTAGCTGATCATCAGTCAAGTTCAATGAGAAGCACAAATTCCTAGTCTCTTGGAACCTCTGAAGAAACTTGGTGCCTGATTCATTAGTTCTCTTCCTTATAATCGTCAAATCTATAATTTTCTTTTCTCCTATCCTAGTGTAAAAATATGTATGAAACATCTTCTCTAGGTCAGCCCTAATTAGCAATGGAGCTAACTGGCAACGATGAAATCCAAGTAAAGGCTAGCCCTGACAGAGACAAAGAGAAGAAATGAACTCGATGAGCCTCTTCAACGGATGCTTCACCCAACTATGTGAGATACCGACTGACATGTTCTATTGTGCTTGTGCTATCTTGGCCAGTGAACTTAGCAAATTCTGGGAGCCTATAATTCGTAGGAAGAGCGACCAAATCATACTATTCTGGATATGGGCATTTGTACGAGAAGGTCTACCCTTTTGGCTTCAAACCGAACTAATTCTTCATCATCTTGGTCACTCTAAGCAACAACCCATCAGCATTTAAATTTGGATTTCTCTGCAATTGCTGACCCATCTGTGGATTAAAATTTTGGGTACCTTGATACCCTGGATTTGGCATCATGTGAAGGGTATTGTAATCTAGTGCCATAATGATAACCTTGTGGAATCTCTATCTGTTAGGGTCCTTTGCTGGTTTGCTGCTTGAAGTCTCTGGCTATAGATGTTAGGATCTATATCTCTACGAATCCTTTGAACTGATGGCGCTATTTTTTGAGCCGATGATGGTATTTGGCCTGATGTGCCAAAATTAACCATCTAGTTCTGACCTTGCTCCGTCGGCTGTTGCACATGTTGTACTAATGATCTAGGATTATACTGTACTTGATATATGGTGGTACCTTGAATTTGCTCAGATAAGCTCTGAACTGCCTGGATATCATTATTACCAGCTGATGCTGCTTCTTGATGGCTAGTATTGGCCTAATTAGTCCCCTAAGTCAATGTATGTGAAATATTGTAGTAAACCGGTCCAACCTGATCAACTGGATATCCACTAAACACTTCTTTCATGGTGTTGTGGAATGTGTTCAAGAAGATTGTATTATGGTTTAAAATGGCATCATGAATAGATTTTTTTATAGCTTCTACAAAGAAACGCCTATCTTTAGCTTCATCTGCATCTGTCTGCCCATGCAACAGAACTCTTAGTAGTGGATATTTCTAAACAACTTTATTGTCATATGTCTTGGTGTAGGACAACAAACACTTGTTCTGAAATTCTTCTATAGCTTTGCTGATGACATCTTTGTCTTCATCAGGTAGGTCTTCATAAGGCACCATAAAGATGTCATTGTTGTTATAAGTCATCATGACGATTGTGGGGTCCCACCGGGCGTGCCACAATGTGTGTCGGCGCAAAAAACATGTCGATGCACTGGGCACACAGCAAGCCAGAAGGATCTGCTTAATGGAGCAAGGCTGGAGATCTGCTTGGCTTCAATGCAGGATTAGCCAATCCTGTGTATTCCTCCCAAGGCATGCCAGTCAATTTGACCTACAATTGATAAGGAGAGAAAGTTTATCAGTAATTTAAGGTGGAACACGCCAGTTTTGCCCAGATAGTTCTAAGTGTGCTAGTCCATTTAAGGTGGAACATGCTAGTTTTGCCAAGACAGTTCCAAGTGGGCTGCTTCGGGAGCAGCCTAGACGGGAAAATCGACTAAATAGCCGATACGCACAAAAATCAGCTATTACGGACTGCTAAAGCTCATGGATCGCGATTGATTGTATGTCGACAAGCACAATACACACTAGATGTAAGTAAGTTCATCAGCTAGGTAAGTATTGCTAGTGTAAAGCATTGAGCCGATGAATCTAACGAGAAAGGACATAGCATGTGAGCAAATCGATTGTCTAGTACAAATAGACCAACAAACACTCTGAATCTAATATGTTACCATCACCAGTGAGGATCGACCGGATCGATGGCAGCTATCATGATAATAACAAACTAAAACTGAAGAATCCATAAAAACATCTATACATTGATAGGCTTTCTGAACGACATGCTATATGTGTGAAGGCTCAAGCAAATCGGCTGAAATAGCCGATTCAGGTGAAAAGGGACTACAGCATGTGAACAATTGACTATTTAACATGAACAAACCTATGAACTCATCAGACTTAACCTGCTATCTCTAACAGTAGGGTTCGACCGAATCGAATGGCAGCCGTGATAAAGACAATAAATCAAACCTTTAAAGTAAACAGATCTATTCACTATTTAACAGAATCATGGAGACACACTATAGGCAGCTAGAGCATAGGTGATCGGCTATTTAGCCGATGTATGCATAGCAAACAGTCAAGGTCACTGCCTGATCAAGAGCAAATCTTCCAACTAGCATCCTCGATTTAAAGTGCCATCAGTAGGGATCGACCAGATCGTTACAACCATAATAGCGAACTATAGACCAGATTTAACTAGCCAGCAAACCTCCTCAAGATCATACATGCCTTAACCGCGTACTATGCACGATCAAGATTGAAATAGAACAACTGATAAAACATAACTCGTCGCTCAAAGTAAGAAACATCATATTGTAACAAAACCAACGACGGACTAAAAGGATGTGAGGCCGATCTAGATCGATCGAGCATGTTGATGTTGCTGAAAACTAATAACAATAAGAAACATCAGCAAGATCAGTAACTTAATGAATCTACTCGAAGGACGCCACCCTTAGGTAGAGCCGATAACTTGACCTTAATCTAATTCGAGCGGTGGAGGTCGAACTTAACCGATACAGCCGTACTTGAACTAGATAAGAATCAATAACTAGCTTATACTAGAGTTTGCAGTGGAGGTCGAACTTAACCGATGCAACCATACAAATAGAAGTATAAGCCATAATGGTACTTACAGACAAGCTAGAGGTTAGCCGGACCAATGTAGCCCTGCTTGATGAAGAACTTATCGAGATCTACACTACTCCTACTCCTAAGGGTTAGCGTAAAGCCAAAAAAAGTAACTTATATTGATTGGATTGATGTCCTTTTTACAATAGTCGAGGTCTAATATTTATACCTAGAACCTAAGCATGAATCCTACTTAAGCATGACTTATTATAATATTTGGCATAAGAGAAAACATTCATAATTTAAGATAACTTGGACCCTAATCTTTCCCTTTTTATAGAGTTCCGACATGTTTTTCTCGACGCCAACCGTAGCTTTTCGGTGTTATCTGCTGGTGTCATCTGAAGAGAGCCGATTCTAAGTGATGCTTTTGAATCAGTTGATATCGACCCTTATGCAATCGATTCCTTAATGACGCGATCTTGGAAGCTTCGAGTTCCGGTGCTCTTCTTCCTAAATTTTGGTGTAAACACATAATTGCTGACCCATCTGTGGATTAAAATTTTGGGTACCTTGATACCCTGGATTTGGCATCATGTGAAGGGTATTGTAATCTAGTGCCATAATGATAACCTTGTGGAATCTCTATCTGTTAGGGTCCTTTGCTGGTTTGCTGCTTGAAGTCTCTGGCTATAGATGTTAGGATCTATATCTCTACGAATCCTTTGAACTGATGGCGCTATTTTTTGAGCCGATGATGGTATTTGGCCTGATGTGCCAAAATTAACCATCTAGTTCTGACCTTGCTCCGTCGGCTGTTGCACATGTTGTACTAATGATCTAGGATTATACTGTACTTGATATATGGTGGTACCTTGAATTTGCTCAGATAAGCTCTGAACTGCCTGGATATCATTATTACCAGCTGATGCTGCTTCTTGATGGCTAGTATTGGCCTAATTAGTCCCCTAAGTCAATGTATGTGAAATATTGTAGTAAACCGGTCCAACCTGATCAACTGGATATCCACTAAACACTTCTTTCATGGTGTTGTGGAATGTGTTCAAGAAGATTGTATTATGGTTTAAAATGGCATCATGAATAGATTTTTTTATAGCTTCTACAAAGAAACGCCTATCTTTAGCTTCATCTGCATCTGTCTGCCCATGCAACAGAACTCTTAGTAGTGGATATTTCTAAACAACTTTATTGTCATATGTCTTGGTGTAGGACAACAAACACTTGTTCTGAAATTCTTCTATAGCTTTGCTGATGACATCTTTGTCTTCATCAGGTAGGTCTTCATAAGGCACCATAAAGATGTCATTGTTGTTATAAGTCATCATGACGATTGTGGGGTCCCACCGGGCGTGCCACAATGTGTGTCGGCGCAAAAAACATGTCGATGCACTGGGCACACAGCAAGCCAGAAGGATCTGCTTAATGGAGCAAGGCTGGAGATCTGCTTGGCTTCAATGCAGGATTAGCCAATCCTGTGTATTCCTCCCAAGGCATGCCAGTCAATTTGACCTACAATTGATAAGGAGAGAAAGTTTATCAGTAATTTAAGGTGGAACACGCCAGTTTTGCCCAGATAGTTCTAAGTGTGCTAGTCCATTTAAGGTGGAACATGCTAGTTTTGCCAAGACAGTTCCAAGTGGGCTGCTTCGGGAGCAGCCTAGACGGGAAAATCGACTAAATAGCCGATACGCACAAAAATCAGCTATTACGGACTGCTAAAGCTCATGGATCGCGATTGATTGTATGTCGACAAGCACAATACACACTAGATGTAAGTAAGTTCATCAGCTAGGTAAGTATTGCTAGTGTAAAGCATTGAGCCGATGAATCTAACGAGAAAGGACATAGCATGTGAGCAAATCGATTGTCTAGTACAAATAGACCAACAAACACTCTGAATCTAATATGTTACCATCACCAGTGAGGATCGACCGGATCGATGGCAGCTATCATGATAATAACAAACTAAAACTGAAGAATCCATAAAAACATCTATACATTGATAGGCTTTCTGAACGACATGCTATATGTGTGAAGGCTCAAGCAAATCGGCTGAAATAGCCGATTCAGGTGAAAAGGGACTACAGCATGTGAACAATTGACTATTTAACATGAACAAACCTATGAACTCATCAGACTTAACCTGCTATCTCTAACAGTAGGGTTCGACCGAATCGAATGGCAGCCGTGATAAAGACAATAAATCAAACCTTTAAAGTAAACAGATCTATTCACTATTTAACAGAATCATGGAGACACACTATAGGCAGCTAGAGCATAGGTGATCGGCTATTTAGCCGATGTATGCATAGCAAACAGTCAAGGTCACTGCCTGATCAAGAGCAAATCTTCCAACTAGCATCCTCGATTTAAAGTGCCATCAGTAGGGATCGACCAGATCGTTACAACCATAATAGCGAACTATAGACCAGATTTAACTAGCCAGCAAACCTCCTCAAGATCATACATGCCTTAACCGCGTACTATGCACGATCAAGATTGAAATAGAACAACTGATAAAACATAACTCGTCGCTCAAAGTAAGAAACATCATATTGTAACAAAACCAACGACGGACTAAAAGGATGTGAGGCCGATCTAGATCGATCGAGCATGTTGATGTTGCTGAAAACTAATAACAATAAGAAACATCAGCAAGATCAGTAACTTAATGAATCTACTCGAAGGACGCCACCCTTAGGTAGAGCCGATAACTTGACCTTAATCTAATTCGAGCGGTGGAGGTCGAACTTAACCGATACAGCCGTACTTGAACTAGATAAGAATCAATAACTAGCTTATACTAGAGTTTGCAGTGGAGGTCGAACTTAACCGATGCAACCATACAAATAGAAGTATAAGCCATAATGGTACTTACAGACAAGCTAGAGGTTAGCCGGACCAATGTAGCCCTGCTTGATGAAGAACTTATCGAGATCTACACTACTCCTACTCCTAAGGGTTAGCGTAAAGCCAAAAAAAGTAACTTATATTGATTGGATTGATGTCCTTTTTACAATAGTCGAGGTCTAATATTTATACCTAGAACCTAAGCATGAATCCTACTTAAGCATGACTTATTATAATATTTGGCATAAGAGAAAACATTCATAATTTAAGATAACTTGGACCCTAATCTTTCCCTTTTTATAGAGTTCCGACATGTTTTTCTCGACGCCAACCGTAGCTTTTCGGTGTTATCTGCTGGTGTCATCTGAAGAGAGCCGATTCTAAGTGATGCTTTTGAATCAGTTGATATCGACCCTTATGCAATCGATTCCTTAATGACGCGATCTTGGAAGCTTCGAGTTCCGGTGCTCTTCTTCCTAAATTTTGGTGTAAACACATGCCCCCAATTTTGGGATAAAAGTAATTTTATTCCAAATTTACCACGTCTGTACTCCTGATAGGTCTGTAGTCATAGGTAGAGAATCTTGATCTAGGGTCTACTATCTATCACTGTTTTTGCCTTGCTTATGAGCCCATGCTTCAAAGCTTTACAAGAGCATCGTTGCTTCATGAGTGCTTGGATCCATCTTTCCTAGACCGACTATAAATGTCTATCCGACTCTAGCGAGAGCAACTCAACAACTCAGTTATGTTTCTCTTCTGCTTGCTTCTTCGAGTGCCCTTGGCTTCCGCCAGACCCTCCATGGTCTAATTCCTTGCTATGAGGATCTTGAGTGGTTAGAAGAATTCTTGTGCATAGGGTGATTATGCTCGCTCATTTCAGTGCCTTGTCGAGCAAGGGGATCAGCTACTGTGATCAGAAGAATTCTTGTGACATCACCTGAGTTTTCTCACCATGATCATAGAGCTGTTCTAGTGTTTGCAAGGGCTAAAATGTGTGGACATCTTCCCCTTGTTTGCTTCATCAAATGCCCATCGGGGAAACCATAGACTTCTTTCCCATGGTTTCCCAGCCACCGAGAAATGGGCATCTTTTACTAGGCGGCTTTCTTTCCCATTGTTTCCTAGTCACCGAGAAATCTGTTGTGTATATGGGCATCTTTTAAGCAGGTGGCCTTTACTCTTCCCCTGACGTAATTCTATTCAGCGGGCCAGTATGACTTGGTCCATGATGACGTTCAGCCTTATGGGGATTCGGACTCCCTTCAATCCAAAGAAGTCTTAGTGGGTTGATCGTTAGTTAATATAAACCTTTCGTATCAATCCCATGATATTTTTGTAACTATGAAAAGCAATAAGTCTGAATCTGTTGTCTCTTCATGATCCATCTCTTAAATTTCCATAGTGTCGATTAGTTTCCATATCTGACTATAATTCCATAACCTCGACGAAGCCTATCTTCTCACCTCCCGGGCTATATATATGGGCCACGGCTGTAGGATCAAAAAACAACATGCTTCGTCCTAAACCTTCCATGTCTTTGGTGTGATTTTGCTTTCCCATAGGTTCGAAGGCATGGAGAGCGGCAAGAGGTTTGCTGAGGAGGCCTTTAATGGGTCTATGTCACCACACCAGCGTCTTCGTCATCAGGAGGGTGTAACCCGGGATGCTCCCATCGTCTTCATCATCTAGTTCAATTATAAAGCACTAATTAACTAGTTGCATACAACCAATTACTTTTAAGCCTAACTAATAACATCAATAGATCATATGCATCACAATCACCATAGAAAACATCATGGTTAAACATAACTAATTTATTTATATTCATTTGTTAATTTCCTTAGATAATAAGGTGATTTAAAGGATAAATATTTCCAGTAGTTAATAAATTCTAAGACAATTACAGTAGCCTACAAATGACCCTAATAGTCTACTATACAAATTTCATGCCATTTGAACAAGTATAGCTACCTCTACAAAAATGACAAGTTACATATGCTTATTTTAGCAAAAATAGTTTAGCATAGTGAAAACTATCAAGCAACAGATTTAATATTTTTCTTACTTTTCTCCTAGCATGAGAATACTGTGTAAAAATTTGTATGATCATATGTTATGTATTTTTACCCTAATTAATTTCACTAGAAACTAGCAATTAATTAGAATTAAATATGAAGACCATATTTAAAGTATGCCTACTGTAGGTTTAATATTTTCCTAGCTAGAGAATGTCAATAGAAGACCAGCAAAATTGGAATCACAATTTTATCACCTTCCTAGCTCAAGTTATGTAATTTATAAGCTAGAAACTATTTTAAAAGCACTTATCTTGCTCAATTTAATTCACCAAGAAAATACCCTAAACAGTAGATTTTATATTTTTATCAAATAGTAAACTTTATGATGAATCCAACAAAATTTGTTTCACCTCATTTAGATACTACTAGCTCTAGATATGAATTTTTGAATTTTGTAACTAAATCTGTGAAAAAATTAATAAAGATAAATCAAATTTCAAATCGGGCGCTACAGCTAGGTGCACCCGGTGCATACACCCTGCTATGACTGACGACTAGGGTCCCGCGGTCAACTTGGCCCCACACAACAGAGAGACAGAGTAGAGGTGCGGCCTGACCGGGGAAAACCTCGCCGACTGGCGAGGTCACCGGTGGTAGCATCATCGTCGATGTGTTCTCCAACTCAACCCACACCTACGGGTACCCTCGGTTTGCTCAGAGGATCACTGGAGCTAGCTCGCCGGTGAGCATGGTAGCTCGGTGGCGGCGCGCCAGTGGTGCTCCGTCCATCCCTGGGGACGACATGGCCAGGCGAGCGTGGCTACGGCATCTACAAACCTTAGCGAAGCTCTACGACATGGATTAGGTTAGGGTGGAGCGGTAGCAAAGCTTGGCTGCATGCATGGTGGCACGGTGGCGTGAGCGCAATGGTAGCACGATGGTGTTTCTGCCCTGATGAGGCCGGCATTGGCCTTAGGCTCTTGCCTCGAGCTAGACCTAGCTCTAACCTAACTCGAACATCTAGAAGCACGCGAGGAAGAGAACCAGGCATGCACAGCCATGGCGGCGTGCATGGTGGTGGCGCTCTCGGCTCACGGCGGTGCGGCTCGCGTTCCTGGCACCGACAACGCGGTAGCGGCTCAACGAGCTATGGCTATAGCTTCTAGGACCTATGATGAAGATGAATCAAGAGAGAGAGAGAGATGGGAGGAGCGGTGGATAGGGCTGGCCACGGCGAGCTCGAAGCTCGGCGGCGCTCCGTGACCATGGCGGCGACGGTGATGTGAAATGTCGCATTACCTAGGCTCTAACTAAGGCAATGGTGGGTCAGCGAGGTGGAGGAGGTGATGGCCGAGCGGTGTGCGCGAGCAATCACACAACGGCACGGTGGCGGTGGCGTGCGAGTGCGGCAAAGCTTGGCAATGGTGACGGCGATGCTCGGCTTTGCTGTTGTGGGTGCGAGAGCGAGAGAGAGACATGGTGAAGCGAATGAGAGCGAGTGAGGAGGGCAGCGGCATCACGCGGCTTTGTTGCCCGTGTTGGCCTGGCCGGTGGGGTCGGCGCCAGCGTACAGCCACCACGCGGCATGCACGGCCTGCGCCGATCGGCCACGATGCGCGCGCTGGCGCCAGTTCAGACACCGCTGAACATGACTGACAGCGTGACTTCGTGACTCTATAACTCCTAATCCATGGCGAATTTTTGAAAACTTACTTAATAACAATTGTAGAGCTACATGAGATCTCCAACTTTGCTTTAGGAACCATCATCAAATTCTCACTGGTTTTCAAACTGCAAAGCTTTAAAGTGAGGTACTTTGAAACTAAAATAGCTTCAACACTTAGAAAAATTTAAAGTTTTGAAAATAGCATTTTGTTGATACTTGTGCGCTCTATATGACCATGTTAGACACTGAATTAGCTCATGACCCTTAAATAAAGTTTGTTACTCATGACAAGAACTACAACTTTTATTTAGGTCATACAGCCATGCAAATACTCTAAGCTACTGTTCAACTTTGGTCAAACTAGTATCATGAAAATGGCATTTCAAATGAAACCAACACTTAGAAGCAAATTTGGTCTATGTCATGAATATAAACATTGTTCCAATTATCATTCTAGATGTGTCTAAGGTGTTTTCATGACCTCACAACCATCTCATACATTGGTCACATATGATTACAAGCATAAGCATATATATAAAATCAACATTTCATGTGATAAGGTATAAGAATGAAATGAAATTTCATATGCTCATGCTCATGAATGCTTGGATGATGCTTGTGCTCATGAAATGCAGGTGCCAAATGCAAAGCTTAAGCACTGGGGTGTTACAGCCAAGAACCCCTATTCACGATTCCTAAGGAGTCCCAATATGTTGCAATTCCCAAACGGCCTAAAATACGGTGACAGGACATCCTGACAGATTCTTGATATCCATTTGTTTTGACGATTCCCATTGCTTGCAAAGTAATTTTGATGTGGGACTAGTGACATTGGTTATCTTATCAAATTATCTTTCCATGCATAGGCAGAACATGGAATATCAAGATGGACTCGAACTTGATATGGACTGGGCCTCCAACTTGACCTGGATGCCCACACTGGCCTCCTAAGGTGGTGGCCAAGGAGGAGGATGCCCTTGGGAATCTTTGATGTCTTCTCCACATGGTTGGGGCGTGCGTGCTCCACCTTGGACCAGGGAACCAAGAGTGCATGTGAAGCCCAATATGGTGTCATAGTACCAGGCAGAAGCAACGACAACATGTCTTGATGATTTAAAGGCTTTTCCAATGTGATATTGAGGTGAGATCAGATCCTTTTGAATGCTTATCAAACAAGATTTTCATCAAGTGCTCATGGACCCAATCTTACTTTGGATGAAGGAGTTATGACATTCCTAATGAACTACTATCAGGCTACCGATGAACCAAATGTCATGCTTTGGTCTTGTACCCCAAGATAGGTCTTGAGCATAGGTGCATCCACGCCCCATGAGTTATAGAGGCCACGTGAGAAGTTTCTCCAATGTTCATAGCATCCATATTATTCCCTAAACATATTAAAAATGTCAACATTAGGTAGCAACAAATTCTTACTTATATCATTGTGTAAACATAGAAACAAACTCACCTTACTTTTAACTTTTATGAATGTATCCATAGGTGTCATGTCCTCGTCGCTCTCTCTCTCTCTCTTCCCGTTTCTCAATGTCATGCTTCCCCTCAATTCTTTAGGAACCTTACAGTGAGATAAGCTCGATCTGCTCGGTTTTGAACTGAAGATTGAACCGATAATTTAGGTAACTGAATCGTCGGCCTGATTTTCTAAAAAAAACTTTTCAATTTTTAAAGAACTTTAAATACCGAAGTACCCAACCCGAAATTTCGGCCTACCCACGACACCCACTCTAGTTAGGGTTGGATGTGACCCGTTACCAAGCCTAGCTTTTGGACCACCTTTTTTTAGCAAGTTATTTGGTCCAACTTTTGTTAACCTTAGCATCTATCCTCTAGCCTTACCTCTGATTATGTGTGGATTGGAAGAAGTTTGTTTTGAATGTGGTGTCTGCGATTTGCAATTCTGACTCAAATTTTATCCAAATTTGGATATGGTTTTAATTTTTTATTCAAATTCAAATATGAATGCATAGCCCGGAGCGTTTAATATTGTCAGTTCTAATCATCAGCCATCGCAATCAGTATTAATTGATTTTTACCGTCGGTGTTACTTATGGCAATTTCAACAGTCGCGCATGGTTGTTACATCAGTTTCAGAACTGGAGGAAATTCATCTGGAACCACTGCTGATTGCTAACTGTACTTGTGAGCGTTCGGGTAGGACAAAGTGGCGCAGCTTGTTGAGGTGGAAGACGACACAAATCAAGGGGAACAATATTAGGATTTAGGAACGTACTAACATATTAGGAGTCGCAAGAACACAGCTGTAGAAGCATGCCGGGGATGCGGAACCAATACATCCCGCTTGCTGAACCATACATCAGCCACGGGCCCCACTGCGTTGACAACTCGTCTGCCGCTAGCAGAAAATGATGAATATGTCGGTGTCCCGACAGCCCATGGCCATCGGCGAACCTTCCTCCCCACTTCGGGCGAACAAAGTTGTTCCTGCAACGCGTGTTTACGTTTGGTCGACGGCACTGCTTTCGACTCTAGAAAGTCGGTACATTTTTTTGTGAATAAATCTGAACACACGCAAGTACTCGTTCATTTCGAGGCTGTCTAAAGCAGAATCTTCAGACGTGGAGATGTGTCGATGCACTGCCTCTCCTTTTACGAGAAAGTGTTTGTTTAGTTCCCACGTCAAAACTTTACGTCCTGTCACATCTAATATTTAACATATACATAGAGTATTAAATATAGACTAAAAAATAATTAATTGTACAGTTTATGACTAATTCGCTAGACGAATCTTTTAAGTCTAATTAGTCCATAATTTGATAATAAAGTGTTACAGTACACACATGTGTTAATGACTGATTAATTAGGCTTAATAAATTCGTCTCGTGGTTTACTGATTGATTCTGTAATTTATTTTTTTTATTAGTATCTGAACACCCAAACGACATCCCTATATAATATCCTATGTGACACCTCAAAACTTTACAGATTGGATTAAAAAAGGGCTAAACTAGTTAGCGAACTTAACAGCAAAAGTACGAAGAGGGCAACAATGCAGTTTGTACATAAGCAGAGCAGAGGTTACTACTACATGAGCCATCCATGCCAAAAGCCCAACAGATGGAACTATGAAAAAAATCACGGAAATGCTTGATTCCGAGCGCACATGCTCCCGACGCTCGGTGTGCACACCCATGTGGCCGTCCGATGCGCGTGGGGAAGAAGAGAGATCCGTCTGATGTGCTCGACGCCAGAGAAGACGCTCGATGGCCGGAGAAGACGCACGCTGGGCCGAGCTCGACGCCACTGCCGCAGAAGGCATCACCCACACCCACCACGCGCCCCGCGCCCCACTCGCCACGCGCCCAACCGCGCCCGCGCCGGCGAAGAAGGCGGCTGCGCCAGGGTTTCGACGAGCCACGCCACCCCTTCTTCCCCAACTCCGACGGGGTATAGAAGGGCCGACCGGGAGATGTAGGTAGGCCAGGCAGTGGGGATGATCGATGGGCGGTTTAGGGGAGCTGGCGGTGGCAGTGGCGGCCGGGGCAGCTCAGGGCGGGGGCATCATGGCCGGAGTTCGTCGGAGCTCGGCGGAGTTTGCCATGGCTGCATGCAGGAGGTGGCTGGGGGAGGGGGAGGGGAAGAAGGTGGTCGCTGGCGTCGGTAGGGTCTCGCCGGGGTGGTGGGAGGCGGAGACACTCAGAGGGCGTCGCTGGATCCGAGTCGAGGTGGTCGAGGGCTTCGGGCCTGTTTGTTTCTGCTCATAAGCGCGTTGGCAACCGAGATGCGCGGAAAACGCCGCCGAATGGTCTGCGGCGCTCGCGCGTTTCGCAGCAGAAAATGAACGCTGCTCGGCGATTCCCAAAACGCAGCCTCGGAGCCGCGTTCGCTCAAACGCGAACACGCGATACGGCATCGCGGAAACAAACAGGCCCTTCGTCGCGGAGCTAGAGCCGGGCAGGGTGAGAGGAGGCGGCGAGGGCGTGCGGGAGGAAGAAGATATGACGCGAGGAAGATGGAGCCGTACACGAGAGGTGAGGGAAGAAGATAAGATTTGTGCGGTGGAGAGGTGTGCAGCCAGAAATATCTACGCCTGCGCACGCGTAAACAAACAGTCCGAGTAAGCATGAAGCTGAAACGGAATATCACGAGCATGGAATAAACAACAGGATGATGCCCCCTTAAGTATTGTAGCACACGAAGTAAATGTCTAAAATGAATGGAAGTAGGAGCACTTACAAACTCAAGATATGGACTGAATGAGCAATATCAGGTCTGGTAACAGTTAGATAAACAAGGTTGCCCACAATAGGTTGATATCTTGATGGATTCTCCAAAGGTGTACCATGATCAAGACGAAGCTGCAAGTGAAGATCCATAGGTGTGCCTGTCGTTTGATTATTAGTGATGCTTGAACGAGCAATAAGATTTTGTATGTACTTGGACCGAGAAAGAAAAGATACCCATTCATATTGCTTAACCTCAATGCCCCAAGAAAATAACTGAGACGACCCAAATCAGACATCTAAAATTGCACACCAAGTTGTTGCTTCACATGAGAAATGTGGTCCATATTATCACCCGTAATCAACATATCATCAACTTATAAAAGAAGCAAAGCGTGACCATGTGATGAGAGATGAATAAATAAAGCAGGGTCATGATCACTAGGTGAAAAACCGGTAGCTTGTATCGCAAATACAAAACGCTCAAACCAAGCACGAGGAGCTTGTTTAAGACCATATACGGCATGAAAAAGATGACAAAAATAACCTGAAGGAGCATCAACACCTAGGGGTGCATGCATTAAACTTCTTCATTCAAATCACCACAAAGAAAAAACATTTTTAACATCCATTTGAGATATGGTCCAAGAGGAAGAAGCCACTACAATTAAGGCAGAACAATAGTCATATGAGCAACAGGGCCACATGTCTCATCATAATCATGACCCTGAGTTTGCTAAAAACCAACTAGACAGACTTTCTATCTTTCTATAGAACCATCTGACTTGGTCTTAATCTTGAATACCCATTTAGATGTAATAGGTATTGCATGCACAGTACTAGAACAAGATCCCAAGTGCCTATACGATCAAGTGCAGCCAGTTCCTTAGACATAACCAATTCCCATTCTAGAATGCTAGAGGCTTCATGATAAGTGGATAGACCATTAACAACCGAAATAATACATATAAAGCCATATCTGTGAGCAGGACTAAGAGTAGCATAATCTCATAGATTATAGCGGTGACGGGCCGTGCGCGAACAGGATGGATCCTAGAGGGGGGAAATAGATCATGGGTGAAATAGAGTAGTTTAACTCTAACCCTAACCCATAGTTTTGGTACCATATTACTAATTTTAGGGATCTGAAAAGATAAAGTCTCCAATAAATGGAGATGACTATATAGAGAGCCTCATGGCTCATGAGCCATATGGGTCTTATAGTAGATGTGTTTTCATACACTTAATTTGAATACACAAGTAGATAATTCTCCAGTGGTGGAGCAAAGTTTCATTGTACAATGTATCTTGTTAGAGCATGGTTTCATTGTACTATATATATCGTGTTATAGCATCGATGTCACATAAATCCTCCCATGAAAGGTAAAATTGATCTCATGAAACCTCCTTTACTATTAGTTATGTTCAACTGACAAATATAAACCAGAATAGACAAATGAATAATGAACCAAACTAAATTTGTTCTTCAAATGTAATAAATGGCTGCTTACTACTAGTACTACCAAAATTATGTTTAATGTATTAAAATCAAAGGCATCAAACCATCTAAATTTGGCATTTAGTATGTCTCAAACTATCTTTTCAAGCACTTACTGTGAGTGCAATCAAGCCCTAATTGTGGGTTTTGCTTATAATAACCATACAATTAGAGGACTAATGAGATTTATCGAGATAACGAGCAGGTAAAATAAGAATGAGGATAATACATGAGATGGTGGAGCCCAAATTACAAAACGACGTTGTTGGATATATGGGCCTGGGGTACTCTCACTGACCATATAAAATACTTTTAATATACTTGGACCTTCATGTGCCCATATTTTTTTGTTTATTTTATTTTATTTTACTTGGACCTTCATGTGCCCAACGTTTTTTTGGTAGCTCCATGTCTCTCTTCACAAAAAGGCAAAACGGGGTATTTATGAAGGAGATAGTTCAAATCTTTGAAGTGCCACTAGTTCATAAGGTCACAAAATTTATCTAAACTCAAAATGACAACATGTTGCGTAAGAAGAGGTTCATATTTAAGTATTTGTTTTAGAGTTGAGGATGTAAAAACAGAACAAGATCATTCAATTTTAACATCTCAATCTACACTCTTCCTATGTTGGATTCAGACAAGACAAGATAGAAGAACATATGCACAATCATTTTGGGCATACTTCTATTGCTCAATGTGATAAGAGTTTAAAAGAGTTGGATTATGAACAGAAAGAAGGCATGATTGAAAAGCTAAGCTTGAACATTGTGTTAGCAAAACTAAACAAGTTCAATCATATCAAATATTCATGTTTATCGGGTCAAAGGTAATATTTAAACATTAACCATATACCTTAGAGATGTTACCTTTGTTGTTTTGAAGCGTGACGGCTCATGATGATGACTTTGAATGGACCATCACATTTGCTTCCAAGCTCTCCATGCCCAATTGGCCTCACTCTTGAATTGCACATTTGTACGTTGTCCTTGACTTGAATTCCTTCTTCTTGATGTCATCTATGATGCGTGCTAAAAAAGTCTTGATTCATGATTTTAATATCTGCAACAAAGACTAGTGCAAGGTGATACTACAAACCCAACTGATGTGTGAGTATATCGGCCGGTGCAACAATCAGGCTCAATCTTTAGTGGGTTCGCTCTATTTTATTTGAAGGAAAAAGTATAAAGGTAAACTATTTTTATTTATTACTACTACTACTACTTATGATAATAAGATGATAGAAACTAAACACACTTTATTGAATTAAAAATAGCAAGCAAACGGGTTATCTCCCGGCAGTGCTTTGTTTTAACTCATAAGCTCGACCTTTGCAGTTTCAACTGCAAGAACTTGAACCAAGGCAACTATGAGCTTTGGAATACTTGTGATAGACAAAAGCATCCACAACCATCCTCTCGAGTATTTGATAAAAGAGAAGCATAGGATGGGTGTAACTCTCATAGGTGCAGTTGGTAGAAGGAAAGATTGAATATGGAGATTTCTCACGAAAGCATGGATCTTGTGGCTCTTCTAGAATGTAACTTTGATGTTCGTCCACATGATCTCCTTTTTGGACTCCAAAGTTGATCGCTCAAGAATATCCATAGACTAAACATATTCGTCCATTATCTCTTGTTTATGGCATTTTACGAGTGGATTTCCATCCTTGTCCTCCATTGGGATGAGGATTTTCGCCTCAGATGATTTGTGCTCCCATTTGGTGTCAACCAAAAGGGGTGAAGTGCCTCTTTGGTTTGAATTATCAACAAAGAAACAAGGATGGACATCGGGGAGATCAAAGTTTGAGGTGGAAAATGGTGTTGATTCGAGGGGCTCCTGGGCAATCAAATCTTGAGATGAACAAAGAAGATGATGATTTGGGGTCAAGGATGCTAAAGATCTATGTTGGATTGGATGATTGAAGGTGTTCTCAACATCAAGAAAGAGATCCTCCTCGAATTCAAAAGAAAGCTTCAAAGGATGAATTTCTTATTCCTTTGGTGTCCCTAGGAAAGATCCAAGAATTGGGTTGGCTGCTTTTCTTCTTCCTTTGGTGTCCCTAGAAAAGGTCCAGGAATTGGGTCGGCAGCTAAAACTTTCGATGAAATTGGCAATGATCATGGAAAGGTCAAGAATGAGATCATGGACGAGCAATCAACGGCATCTTCTCACGCATCCTACTCCTACGTTTATTATTAGTTTAACGAAAAGCGAGCGACAGTAGTGGTTAAGCCTTTAATCACGCATACTCTACTCAATTAGGCTATGCTTTCTTTTTAATTTACTCTGTCAAAGGCTGCCGTTTGTCGTCATCACGGTCCCTCTCACTCCCTCTCCCCTCGGTCGAATTTTGGACTCTGAACGCATCTGGTTGTTCTTTAGCTACTGGGAGTGGAGTGAGGAACCTAGGTCTTGTTTAGTTCCTCCTCTAAAATACTCCCTATCACATCGGGTGTTTAAACACATATATGGATTATTAAATATAGATTAAAAAAATAACTAGTTACACAGATTACGACTAATTTGCGAGACCAAAGCAAAATATGGGAATCACAAGTAATTTGCGAGACCAAAGCCTTTAATCAGTAGTGGTTTGGTCACCTGGACTGGTCTGTGCAGAAAATAACAAGTGCATGGCTGCTTATCCTCCTGTCTTTTGTCCTGCCTGCTTCCCTAGCCAATGCCAATCACACTTGCACTCGGCTGCCTTTCTTCCACACCCAGCGCTGCCGCCGCCGGTTACCTGTGATGCGCGTACCGATGATGGCCGCCTCTCATTTGGTGAGCGCTGCCCAGTGGATCGCAGGAGTCATCATGGAGCAGGTCATCACCAGCAAGCTCAAGGAATGGGTTTCCCAGTTCTCCGGCCTGGGCACCAATATCGACAGTCTCAAGGCACAGATGAGCTTCGTGGAGACGGTGCTCAGCATGGCCCAGGGGAGGCGGATCCGGAACAATCACCTGACCAGCCTCCTCGCCAAGTTGCACCAGCTGCTGTACGATGCTGACGATGCGCTCGACGAGATCGAGTACCACCGCATCCATCAGGAGGCCACCAGCGGCAGCATGGTCCACGCACCGTCAACGGCGGCCACGGCCGTACTACATCTGCTGAGCGATGTGGTGAGCCACCAGCCGTTGGCCTCCTCAACGTTCAGGGACATGTTCATGTACCCCTGGCCTTGGGGCCCGAGGAAGCGCAGAAAGCTCACAGCTGACACCAATGCCTTGGATCTGCCTTTGGTAGAGCTTGACTGGGGTGCTCTTGGGCGGAGGATCAGAGAGGCCACATCCCAGCTGCGGGTTGTCAGCGAGCAGGTGCACAAGGCGCTGCAGCTAGAGGAACTGAAGTCTATCAGTCAGGCGGCTCACAGCCAGCTTAACAATCTACGATTGACGACCTCATACCCCACCGGAGAGCACAAGATGTTCGGCAGAAATGGCGAGAAGGACAGCATCATTGAGGTGCTCACCGACATCAGATGCTGCAGCCAGAGTAGGCTGCTGGTGCTCCCCGTCGTCGGCAACGGCGGCATAGGAAAGACTACTTTGCTGCAGCACGTGTACCATGACAAGAGAATCCGGAGCTTCTTCCACATCAGGATGTGGATCTGTGTATCCCACTGTCACAATTTCAGTGTCTTGCAGTTAACGCGTGAGATGCTGGAGGCCGCCACCGGTAACAAGCAGGACAGGGGAAGCAAGAACTTGGACAGCCTTCAAAACAATCTAGTCAAAAGGTTGCAAGGGAAGAGGTTTCTGCTTGTCTTTGATGACCTTTGGACTGTCGATGAGAAAAAATGGGAATTGCTATTGGCTCCATTCAACTATATCAAGGCCTCCACCAATTGTACCATCTTGGTGACCACCCGAGACCGCCGCGTTGCAGAGCCGATCAGCACAACGTCACCGATCAATTTGAGTGGTCTGGAGAGAGAAGTATTCTGGGATTGCTTTAGAGCTTACATATTTGGTGACGAGAAGCATGACGGGCATCAACATTTACAGCCCATTGGAAGAGAAATTGCTAGAAAATTGAATGGTTATCCCTTGGCAGCAAAAAGTGTAGGGGCGTTACTGAGGAAGGACCTGACCATTGAACATTGGAGTAGAATT